>NC_042616.1:32101217-32278717 GCF_901001135.1 Rhinatrema bivittatum | reverse complement strand
CTTTTTTGAACCCAGCTACACTAACTGCACTAACCACATCCTCTGGCAACAAATTCCAGAGCTCAATTGTGCTTTGAGTGAAAAAACTTTCTTTGATTAGTCTTAAATGTGCTACTTGCTAACTTCATGGAGTGCCCCCTAGTCTTTCTATTATCTGAAAGTGTAAATAACCGATTCACATCTACTCGTTCAAGATCTTAAAGACCTCTATCATATCCCCCCTCAGCCGTCTCTTCTCCAAGCTGAACAGCCTCTTCAGCCTTTCCTCATAGGGGAGCTGTTCCATCCCCTTTATCATTTTGGTAGCCCTTCTCTGTACCTTTTCCATCGCAACTATATCTTTTATGAGATGCGGCGACCAGAATTGTACACAGTATTCAAGGTATGGTCTCACCATGGAGTGATACAGAGGCATTTTCCGTTCTATTAACCATTCCCTTCCTAATAATTCCTAATTTTTCACTTCTTCCAATTTTTGAAGGATTTTTTTTGGCTAAAATAGCCTCTTTCACCTCACCTTTTAACCATGCCAGTAATCGTTTTGCCTTCCTTCCACCTTTCTTACAGGTCAATCCAGTAACGAGAGGTAGGAAGAGCTGCGTTAGTGCCAGGCGCACCTGCGGTTGCCGCACGCACAGTGCAGCTCACCTACTGCTCGATCCTGTATGTAAATAGCTTGCAAATGCAAGCTGCGTCTAAGAAGCGTCCGTGAAGCGTTAAGCCCGCGCAACCCGTTTTACTGTATAGAGCGCTATACAGCGCCTATACAGTAACCTGGGTGCGCGGGCCTAACGCTTCACGGACACACTGGTACCTGTCATTTCAAATGTCATTTGAAATGACAGGTACCAGGAAGTGGACAGTTCTCCGACGCTCGGGATTGTCAGCCCTCTCCCCTCCTCCCGAAGCAACAAAAGCGAAAAAAAAAGTTGCAAGAGAGAGAGAGGGGAGAGAGGACGGGCAATCCTACGCTCGGGATGGCCAGTCCCTTTCCCCTCCTCCCGAGGCAAGGCGCGAAAAGCAGCCTTGCTCCGGGAGGAGGGGAGAGAGGACTGGCAGTGTGAAGCGACCAAGCAACTTACTTTTTTTTGCAGCCCTCCGGAGGAGACGGCCATCAGCAGAAACGGATCGCTGCTCCTGGCGAAGATGGACGCCTGCACGGGGGAAAGCGGCCCCTGTTCGTGCAATTGGGCCGCTCAAGGCGTGACGTCCCGACGTTTGGCGTCACAGCATGTGACGTCACGTCTTGAGCAGCCAATTGCACACACAGGGGCCGCTTTCCCCCGTGCAGGCATCCATCTTCGCCGGGAGGCAGGGGAGGGGAGCCGCGATCCGTTTCTGCTGATGGCCGCTCAAGACGTGATGTCCATCTTCCTGAGCAGCTGGAGGCAGGAGAGGGGAGCCGTGGTCCTCTTCACCGATGTCCGGATGGGGGGGCTGCAAAAAGTAAGTCGCTTCACACTGCCAGCCTCTCTCCCCTCCTCCCGGAGCAAGGCTGCTTTTCGCGCCCTACTTCGGGAGGAGGGGAGGGAGGACTGGCAATCCCGAGCGTAGGATTGCCCGTCCTCTCCCCTCTCTCTCTTGCAATTTTTTTTTTCACTTTTTTTTTTTTTTTTGCTTCGGGAGGAGGGGAGAGGACTGGGGCTGCCCCGGAGACGGGCACCCATGGACGCGGCCAGGGCAGGAGAGCGGGGGCTGGGGGAAAGTTTGCCGCCTACCCTTACCCCTGCCTCTAAAGCAGGGGTAGGGGTAGGCGGTAAGTTAGCAGGTTAAACGCGCGGCAAAACAGCAGGGTAAAAAAGGGATAGTCGGGGCGCGCGTTACTGGATGGTAGGGAATAGCTAATTCGCTCGTTTACATACAATATACATGCCGCGTGCGGAAGGGGTTGCCCGGGGATTTTAGGACGCGGTAGGAGTAGGTTAAAGGGGATTGGGGATCGAAGGAAGGGCTAACGCGGCCGGAAAGTGAGTAGAACGCGGATTAGGAGCAGGGTAAACGCGGCCGCACTTTACTGGATAGACCTGTTAATACGTGGTATACATCTCGACTACGCCTCTAGGATTGTATTTTTAAACAATGTCCATGCTTGTTGAACACTTTTAACCTTGTCGGCTGCACCTTTCAGTTTTTTGGTTTATTTTTTTTTTTAACTATTTTCCTTATTTTATCAAAGTTTCCCTTTTGAAAGTTTAGGGTTAGAGCTGTAGATCTACTTATTGTCCCCCATCCAATTATTAGTTTAAATTTGATCATGTTATGATCACTATTGCCAAATGGCCCCACCACCGTTACCTCTCTCACCAAATCCTGCGCTCCACTAAGAATTAAATCTAAAATAGCTCCCTCTCTCGTTAATTCCTGAATCAATTGCTCCATGAAGCAGTCATTTATTACATCCAGGAACTTTGTCTCTAGAATGTCCTGATGTTTCATTTACCCAGTCAATATTGGGGTAATTGAAATCTCCCATTATTATTGCACTGCCAAATTGGTTAGCTTCCCTGATTTCTCTTAGCATTTCATCATCTGACCATTTTGGTCAGGTGGACGGTAGTATACTCCTATCACTGTACTCTTAACCAACACACATGTGATTTCTACCCATATAGATTCTACTGAGCATTTAGTCTCTTGTATGATATTTATCCTGTTGGACTCTATACCCTCCAGGACATAAGAACATAAGAAAATGCCATACTGGGTCAGACCAAGGGTCCATCAAGCCCAGCATCCTGTTTCCAACAGTGGCCAATCCAGGCCATAAGAACCTGGCAAGTACCCAAAAACTAAGTCTATTCCATGTAACCATAAAGTGCATGTAACATAAAGTGCCACACCCCCACCAAGTTGATCCTCCCTATCATTGCGATATAATTTGTACCCTGATATAGCACTGTCCCATTGGTTATCCTCCTTCCATCAGGTCTCTGTGATGCCAATTATGTCAATCTCATCATTTACTGCTATACACTCTAACTCTCCTATCTTACTTCTTAGACTTCTGGCATTGGCATACAGACATTTCAAAGTATGTTTATTGTTTGTATTAACAACCTGCTTTTCAGTTGATAGAGATAATTTGGAAATCTTTAGCTCAGGTGATTTTTTACTTATAGGCACATGGACTACTTTTGTTTTTATTGGAACCTCTCTGTTGGGATGCCCTAACTCTCCTGTTTCAAAGATACATTCCTCCGAACCATGCACTGCTGAGTGACTGTCAGCTTTCCCCCTTGTTCTAGTTTAAAAGCTGCTCTATCTCCTTTTTAAAAGTTAGTGCCAGCAGCTTGGTTCCACTCTGGTTAAGGTGGAGCCCATCCTTTCGGAAAAGTCTCCCCCTTCCCCAAAATTTTCCCCAGTTCCTTACAAAACTGAATCCCTCTTCCCTGCACCATCATCTCATCCATTCATTGAAACTCAGGATCTCTGCCTGCCTCTGGGGACCTGCTCCTGGAATGTGAATTTACTAATTAATCAGCTAGTGTCCTACAAGAGGATGATTAAACTTTCGATAAGGGCTGGTACAACAGTACAATTTAGATAAGAGCCTGATTGATTTTTAATGAGATAGTATCTCTTGCATCAAAATCAAGGGTTGAGTGGGGGGGGGGAGAAACAGACACTAGAATTAACTACCTCTAGCTTGCTTATTTTTATCAGACACACACAAACTCTAAAGCATATATCCCACTATTTCACCTTTCTCCAAACTTTTATAAGTCCAAAGATTTCCCAAAGCTATACTTACCAATCCTTTTTAACCACCATTAAACTGATCTTCACTCCATGCCCGACTGGAAACCCCTCTATTTAGAGTGAGAGACTTGTTAGGATTTTTTTTTACTACTGTGAGAGTTTTTTCTCTGGAGTGCAACCTGGATTTTTGGAGGTGGCCATTCCCAGCGTCAGAAGGCCAGGACCCTGAAGACCTGACAGCTACCTTCTAGGTCAGAGAAGGGCTGCAGTGACAGTAGCGTTGCCAGAACATGTTTTTAAGGGCAGCTTTCTGAAGTTATGTTTGTCTCTTAAGTTGAGAGGAGGTATATCAGAAGACACCACCCCCGACCACAGGATCTTCAATGCCGGGACACAGGCATGGGCTGGGTAATTGTATGAAGTCTAATGGAAGTCAGGCAGGACTATTTCCACCTCTAAGGGGATTTCCCTCACAGCACAGGATCTTCCCCAGAGTCTGGGACAGAGAAGCTCTCAGTTCAGGAGAGTTAGGAACTACCCAGGAACCTGAGTCACTGGCACACAGAGAGAAAAGGGCATTCATCTGTAACTTTTTTTTTTTTTTTCAGCTGGACATTGATTACCTTTGAAGAAATCGTAAACTTATTATTTGAACACCCAGCCCTGTGACTTGTTTCATTTGTCCCAGCTGAACACCATCACATTACTATTTCAGTCACAAACTACACAGTGACAAGGGAAACCGTCTCACCGCCTGGGCCAGAAACACTAGTGTCTTGTCTGTCCATCCCCCCCCTGGGGTTACAAGGAAGAGGGACCAGGTGGCAAAGTATAAGAGCCCCTAAAGAAATACATTCTTTTGTGTTCCCTTGGAGAATATGCTCCTCCAAAGATAAAGGGTTACACAAGAACCCCTAAACCCTATAAGAAATTTCCTCCCTGAGCATAAATGCATGCAAAGCTTAAAAAGTTGCCTCTGTCAGAAGTGTCATTGTTTGCTCCCCTCTACCAGCCGTACCTGTGCAGGCTCTGCCTCGGCCATGCTCTCTCCTGCTTTTCTGGGGAGGAGGAAGCTGCAGGCTCTCCCTTCTTTCTCTTTTTTTTTTTTTCTTGGGATGAAGGCTTCAAGCTTTGCTTCTATCTCAATGGCTGAGGCTTGCAGAGAATCAGTATTCAGTAAGCATTGCTGGGAGCAGATTGATGACGTAACACGGGGGGAGGGAGAACCTTTACACTGAGGGCACGGGCTGATGACATCATACAGGAGAGGGCGGAGATTTGCACAGAGTGGAAGGAGGAGGAAGGGGAGAGTGAGCGATTGATACGAGGAGGCAGCACTTGGAGTAGCTTCTTCTGTGTCTGGGCCCTGGGGCTGAGATTCAGAACTTCCTCCAATGGCAGCTTCAGGACAGCGTTGGCTCCTTTGGCAGAGCTCACTCCGGGACCATCTTCCGGCTGGCAAAAAGTCACTAAGTCTTTGGTTACAGTTACAGTCACAGCTGCATGCCAGTGGGTGCACTGATCTAAGGCTGGATTTGGCTCTCAGCAGAAAGGAAGCAGATCCAGAGGAATGCTCATCATTATTTGTCCTTTATGTTTTTTCAGGACTAGATCATAGCTTTATGGAACAGTGACTGTCTCTTATGATAATTTGTACAAAACTGTGTACATCTAGTAGTGCAATAGAAATGAGAAATGGTAATAGTAGGATAAAGTCTTCAGGCTCGGCATCTCTCTTAATGGCAGATGCTGGCAGAGAAGCTGTAGCACTGCTAGGAGCAGACTGATGACATCACAGGACCTGGAAGGAGCTTTACACTGAGGGCACAGAGTGATTATATTTATGTATTTTATTTTATTTTGAACATTTTTATACCGACATTCATGTAAAAAAATACATATCACATTGGTTTACAATGAAACATGTTAATGGATAAATAAGTTTTACATCGAACAGGAGTAGCATCAAACTGGGAGCCAGGCAATTAAAAACAAACTGTAGACATAGAAATTAAAAAAGTGTAAGGTTAAATATTAAAATAAAGAGCAAGCATTGCATTGGAACGGAAGCCTAAAAATAGGAACATAAGAAGTTGCCATACTGGGTCAGACCGAGGGTCCATCAAGCCCAGCATCCTCTTTCCAACAGTGGCCAATCCAGCTTACAAATACCTGGCAAGTGCCCAAACATACCAGTAATAAGCAGTGGCTATTCCCTAAGCTGGCTTAATAGCAGTTTAAGGACTACTCCTCCAAGACCTAATCCAAACCTTTTTTAAACCCAGCCTCAATAACTGCCTTAATCACATCCTCTGGCAATGAATTCCAGAGCTTAATTGTGCATTGAGTGAAAAAGAATTTTCTCCAATTTGTTTTAATTGTGTTACTTGCTAACTTCATGGAGTGCCCCATACTCCTTGTATTATCTGAAAAAGTAAATAACTGGTTCATATTTACCTGTTCAGGTCCTTTCATGATTTTATAGACCTCTGTCATATCCCCCCTCAGCCATTTCTTCTCCAAGCTGAACAGCCCTAACCTCTTTAGCCTTTCCTCATAGGGGAGCCATTCCATCTCCATGGGGGTAGAAAGAGGTTTACACTAGTGCACAGACTGATGATAATCACATGGAGGGGTGGGGGCAGACTGTACATTGATATGCAGAGGAGGGCAGAGCTTTACACTGAACACAAAGTGGAAGGAGGAGGGAGAGTGCAGGGTGAGGAGGGGAAGGAGAGAGTGACACGAGGAGGCAGCAGCGCATGGAGCAGCTTCTTCTGTGACCAGGGCTAAGATTTAGAACTGCCCCCCCCCTAGTGGCGGCTCCAGCACAGTGCCGGCTCCTTTGGCAGTAGCAGCTCCAGCAGAGCTCACTCTGAGGCTGATGTAAGAAGGAGAAGCAAGGAGTTTTGTGTACAAATGGCCTCCTCTCTTCCCCTCCTGTCAGCTGCTAATCTCACTCGCCTGCCTGCCCCAAAACTATCGGTATAACAACACAAAGGGAAGAAATCGCCAATTCCCTGTATGTACCGGATCAATCCAGACTCCTGGGTTTTGCCTCCTCACCAGCAGATGGAGACAGAGCAAAACTTGTCAGGCTCTGCATATATACCAGGGTGCCACCCACAGCCTGCCAGTATTACTCTGTCTCCAGCAGATGGTATGGGTGCATGGCCCACAGCCTGAATTGGTTTAAAAAAAAATAATAATAATAATGTTGAGACATACGTTTGCCCGTCATTATTGACTGGATGTGCAGGATACCAGAGAGGGCAATTTCGGAGCAGGCGTGTTGAGAGCGGGCCTCTCCGGGTCCCACCCCAAGTAGTTTAAGCTCTGGTACATCCCAGGAGTCTGGACTGATCCGGTACGTACAGGGAAAGGAAAATTAGGTCTTACCTCTGTTAATTTTCGTTCCTGTAGTACCAAGGATCAGTCCAGAGTCCTGCCCGCTTCGGCATTAATTCGGAGAGTCCGCTGTTCCTAAGGCTGCTCTGAGGTATTTTTGAGCTGGAAGATTCCTTTACATGAGTTTTTCTGTTCGGGTCAAGTTTTTTGTTGGGGGTAGTGACCCGAGGGTTCCCCGGTTGACCTTCATGTATATAGTTAGTTTGCAGTGGGAGTTATCCTGCTTTGACATTACGTAATACTGACAGGCTGTGGGTGGCACCCTGGTATATATACAGAGCCTGACAAGTTTTGCTCTGTCTCCATCTGCTGGTGAGGAGGCAAAACCCAGGAGTCTGGACTGATCCATGGTACTACAGGAACGAAAATTAACAGAGGTAAGACCTAATTTTCCTATTTTCTTTAACACAATAGGTAAATCACACACAAAAGAAGAGCTTATTTTTCTATAATTGTTTTTTCAACATTTTATTTATGCAACTAAATGTTTAACAACTATCTAGACAATTAAAATCTATCTAACTCACACACCCCCTCATACATTCAGCACACATATCACATAAAACCAAATAGGTACACATTTCAGACTTATTGTAATACTTATAATTTCTTTAACAATATGAGTTGTTAATTCATGATTAATTCAGATAAGTCATCCATGAAACGAATCCTGTATTAAATTTATCTAATAAACATATTCTTTATAAAAAAAACCCACATGATTGTCACAAGACAAGTCCGACAAAGATCTTTATTTCACCCTCTTATCCTGAGGGCTTCCTCAGCGGCTCATTTGCCTACTGTGTCACGTGCCCGGTAGAGATGGATGGGAGCACGTTTAGAAAGCAAGCACTTGTGATTTTTTTCATGTGCCGATATTGCATCAGCTTGTTAGTCTCCCAGCAGAAGGATCTTTACTTTATAAAATATCTTCATGTTGTTTTTTCCCCCCTCCCTTAAAAACATAAATTTAAAAAATAGGGCTAGCAAAAGATTCTTATGTTTTAATCAGAGAGAAGAAGTGACTTTAGCCAAACCCAGTAGAACGATGTAAGCAGCATATCAGATGGATTAAGCAAGTTATCCATAACTTGCTTTATCCAATCCATAATAATTGGCTAGCAAAAGATTAAATTTTAAACAGTGCAGTGGGTAGGAAAATTGGTGATTATTTTGTCATAGATTACACAAAACACTTATTTATGAGCATATAAGTTTTACTTATAACTCTGAGAATAAGCAATAAAACACACAAGATTAGAGTTTGCATTAAAGAATATATACATACAAAAATACTTTCCTCATAATTCCCAATGTGATATATTTTTGGAAAATCTGGGAATACAATGTATTGGGAAATTAGCAACAGCTCATCAGTTACTTCATTAACCACTGGTAATGTTCCCAAAGCTTTCCCTCCAAGCTGTTTGTTCTCTGATATCAAACAGCTTGTCTCATGTTGATCTTTTTAAGTTAATTCCTCTGACCTTTGCTCTAGTTTCTCCTCTGGGCCACTTCCCATGTGTTCTTTGAGGCCCCTACTGTCTGTTATCTCATCAGTGAGCAGCTAGATGTGGCCAAGAGGCTACTGTCCTGTTTTCCTCAGATACCTTCACAGTCAGCCTTCTGAATATCTGCTCTCCAATATACCGTATCTGATCTCAGGACTTGTTTTTTGTTACAAGCAGGCATATTTATTCTCAGAACTTATAGGCCTTATATCAATTAATTACACTAATGATATCAGTGATTCCTCCACTTCATTCCTCTGTATTGTGGCACAATATTCTTCCGCAAGCTATCTCCTTAAAATAATTTCCCACAAACAAAAAGGACAAAAAGATTTTCAAAACCCAAAGCAACACAGATCAGACAGAATTGTCAGCAAAGACAGCAGGCAAGGTTTGGGAAAGTTAAAATTATTTAAAATTCCAGGCTCTTAGCTGAGGTGAAGGTCAGCAGCAGTCTCGCTGCACCGCCAAGTGCCCAGTATTGTCCTTTGAGTTAGGTTCTGCATACTTCCCTAGACACCCCTGTGCTGTGCAGCAGCTAACGCTCCCCACCCAGAAATTTATCTCATGCATATTCATTGTGGAGATCCTGAAAACCCGACTGGCTGTGGGGTCCCCAGGGCAGGTTTGGGAAGCCCCTGCTTTAACACTTCTAGCAGACATATCCTTCGCACATGCTCTGCCACAAACCTAAGGAGGACAAAAACGCCATCTCTATCTATTGCTTCCCACGCTGCCCTTATTCTCTGATTATCGTACACTAAGATCGAACCGTAATCCACCTTGTGATCAGCTGCATATAAATAAAATAACAATATGCGTGCAGGTTAGCACCCTCTCGTGCACGTCCCGTGCTAAAGGTGACCTTAGCTATTACTTCCCAATGCAGAGAGTGAGAGCTGCACTGGCTTACTTCATGGCAGAGGTGGAGGGAAGTCTCCGGTGCTGGTGTTAGGGTGGGGCTGATCAGGAGTTCTGGGACTGGGGAGGGGACCTGCACGCCAGATTTATGCTCAGAAAAGATGATTTGTGCATATAAATCTTCCTTCCTTCCTCTTTTCATTAAACATTTTTTTTAATATGCCCCCCATGCAGCTACCATCCTGCTCTACCTCCCTCCAAATACATTAACCGGCTCCTTCCCCCAAAACATCAGCAGCTGCAGCCTCCTCCCAAAAAGGGCAGTGACATCAGGGATCCCCCATCCAAAAAAGGACAAGACCTTTCCTGGATTGAGGGGAGGGAGGGATGAGTCCTCCTTATGAGGAGGAAGGTGCCTGCAGTGTTTAGGAAAGAGAAAAGGATACAGCAGCCCTTTCACGTTATTCCCTGCAGTCTCCACCACCCCCCTAGGCTCTGCTCTTCCCTCTTCTGCCTCGTCATGTACGCACACAGAACAAGCAGAAATTATGTTTTGGGCACATAAAAGACTCACATGCACGCAAAGCATGATTTATGCTTGTTTTGTGCACATGAGTTTGATAAACTCTTTTTTGCAAAGGGCCGAGTCTACATTTTAACTCGGATCTGAGTGCACATTTTTGCTTTAATGCACTTTTTTATTTCTGACTCATTAGCATACTGCCTCGGGAGTTACATTATCTTTTTAGCAGGTGTGTTCACTGTGCACTGAATTTCAGTGCACATTCTTAATGCTCCACTTATCATATCGCTCCTGCTGTCTACCTCACTCTAATGTATTGTACCTCTCTCTAATCTTCCTCTCTTTAATGTAATGCACTGCACTCTAAATCTACCTCTCTGTAAGTCACTGTAATCTACCTCTCTGTAATGTGCCTCAACTACCTCTTTGTAATGTACATCACTCTTATCTACCTCACTGTAATATAACATGCGTCACTCTAATCTACCTCACTGTAATGTATCTCACTTCTGTACCAGGTGATCAAGAATCGGCTGGGAATTAAGACACACATCTGATACCAGCAAAGGAGACGGCAGCTCAGATCTTGGTGACATGCTGTCTTGCATAGCCCATCAAGGATATGGACACACATGTGCTGGCATATTGGTCCAACAAGTCCAGTGTCAGGCCAGACTTAGTGAGAGTGGCTCAGTGCCCACCGAGTGTCCCCAGCGAAAGAGTGTTTTTGATGACAGGGGACACTGTAAGCCCTCATCGCTCCAGGCTGTTACCACCCTTGGTGGAAAATCTAGTGTTTCTGAAAATGCATCTGCCTTTGCTTGGGTATCCAGATTTTCTATGCAAGTGGGAAGACGAATGAAAGAAATTTGAAGGTCCAGAAGCTGTCTGCTCTGCTTTTCTGCCTGCCGTGCCTCAGCAACAGCAATGGGGCCTGCCTGCAATACATCCAAATAAGTAAAGGCATGGCTGTATTAAACTGAAAAAGCAAAATGATTTTAACGGAGAAGGAGTTGAGGTTTTATTTTTGTTTTATATGATTGATTGTGCATAGTTTTATTATGTTGTAAACTGCTCTGACTCGTTCTTCCGTTGAGTGGTATAGAAAAGCTGAGAAATAATAAATAAATAATCTACCTCTATGTAATATAATGTATCTCACTCTAACACACCTCTGTGAGGGAGTTTATAGACAACTCCCTCAGTCTACCTTAAAAGACCGGGCACAGCTATCCCTCCTTAAGGTTGAATCCCGCAAAGAATCCTGGGTGAAGAGAGGAGCCCTTCAACAGTCCTTAAAAGCTGAAGGCCTTGCAGGCCGATACAGTACAATGCGCTGCAACGGAGCGCACTGTTAACCTGCTCTTGGACGCGCGTTTTCCCTTACCCCTTATTCAGTAAGGGGCGGAAAACGCGCGTCCAACCTGCAGCACCTAATAGTGCCCTCAACATGCAAATGCATGTTGAGGGCACTATTAGGTATGCCCGTGCGATTCAGTAAGTAAAATGTGCAAGCCGCAGATTTTACTTTCAGAAATTAGCGCCTACCCAAAGGTAGGCGCTAGTTTCTGCCGGCACTGGGAAAGTGCACAGAAAAGCAGTAAAAACATGGCGATATTAAGTCGGAGTTCCCAAAGGGTAAAAAAAGAAAAACATTTTTAAAATGGGCCGGCAGTTGTCGGGCCGAAAACCGGACGCTCAATTTTGCTGGCGTCTGATTTACGAGCCCGTGGCTGTCAGTGGGCTCGAGAACCGACGCCGGCAAAAATGAGCGTCAGCTGTCAAACTCGCTGACAGCCGCCGCTCCAGGCTAAAAGGAGGCGCTAGGGACGCGCTAGTGTCCCTAGCGCCTCCTTTTCCCCGTTTCTACCGCGTCACCTAATTTGAATACTGAATCGGCCTGTGTGAGAGTTAGAGGGGCCCCAGGGAGCTGATGGGGTCCCAGCATATGCGCAGACTTCTTATCTGTAAAGTTGGTAAAACTGCATGTGTTTGAAGGTGAGGTTACTGTGAACTATAAGCTTTTTGACCTGAAGCTAAGTTGGTCTGCCTCTTTGTTTTTGTCTGCTTTTTTCCCCATTGACTATTGGTCATAGCCAGAGACTATTGGTGTTTTTCTCTGGCTGTAACCCAGCTACCGATCACTCGCACTACCACATATGGTGGCCGGGTGGGATCACTCGCCTAAAGCACCAAGCACAGCCAAGGACCCACATCTGCAGCAAGAGAGCTAAAAAGAACATGCGAAGATTGTTAAGCAAATCTTCACTCTCTGGCTGACTCCAGCTTTCACTTTATTAACATTTACCAGCACTTCAATAATAACAAGGACTGCTTACCTTTGCAGGACATATCCAATGCTTCGCTAGGTCAGAAATGTTTTACAGGAACTGCCTTCTCCTGGAGACATACAGGCCTCCAGATCCCCAGCTGGGCTCACATTCTTATTCCCCTCCCAGCAAGGTCCTACCCAACAAGCTCTCTCCCTCTGTCGGAGTTAAGGTGGATCAGGCTAAATGCCTGGTTCCGCACACGCAAAAAAAGGTAGAAAACAGGGTCACTTCATCACAGAGCCGAGTAGCCACTGAGTAAGGACAAAACTACGTACAGAATATTTATTTATTTAAAACAGATTTATTTCCCACCCTTCCCACGTTCAGAGTGGGGTACATTGTAAAGCGTACACAGAAAAAGGAGGAAAAGGGGGGGGGGGGAAGAGGACAAGGTAAATATCTTAGGAAACGGGGGAAGGAAAGCACATGTACCTAGGGAGTGGGATCATTAGCAAAAAAGGGGTAGAGGTTTGAATGCGGAAATGGGTAGAGGAAAGGGAGAGGAAGATTAAGTAGCATCTTCCGCAGGGGGGCAAGTAGGGGGTAGTCCATTGTCATTTACACTTTCTTGAAGAGAGAAGTTTTTAGGGCTTTTTTGAAGAAGGTCCTTTCACGGAGACATCTAACTTTGTTGGATAGGCTGTTCCATAGGAGTGGTCCTGCAGAGAAGAGTGCGCACATTCTGGTTTCCACAAGGTGGGTGAGCTTTGGATGTGGAGTATCCAGTAGCATTTGGTTAGACGATCTGAGCAGTCGAGAGGGAGCGTGGATTTTTATTGTTGAGGAGAACTATGGAGAATCCAGGTTGTGTATAGAGGAGTGAAGAATCATCGCTAGCTTATATTGGACTCAGAAGCAGATAGGGAGCCAATGAAGAGATCTGAGTACAGGTGAGATATGATTGTGCATGGGAGTGCTGGTAAGGAGTCTTGCTGCTGACTTTTGTATGATTTGTAGTGGGCATGTAGCGTTTGACGGTAGAGATGTGAATCAGAACCGGAATCGGTTCTGATTCCGGTTCCGATTCACATCGTGGGTTTTTTTTCGTCCAGCCCGATCGTGGTTTTGTTTATCGGCTGCGCCCAAGCTGATAAACAAAAAACCCACCCCGACCCTTTAAAACTAATCCCTTAGCTTCCCCCACCCCCCAAAAAACTTTTTACAAGTACCTGGTGGTCCAGTGGGGGTCCCGGGAGCGATCTCCCGCTCCCGGGCCGTTGGCTGCCACTAATAAAAATAGCGCCTATGGCTTTTGCCCTTACCGTGTGACAGGGTATCTGTGCCATTGGCCGGCCCCTGTTACATGGTAGGAGCACTGGATGGCCCGCACCATTTTTAAAGATGGTGCCGGCCAATGGCACCCTGTCACATGGTAAGGGCAAAGGCCATCGGCGCCATTTTGATTAGTGGCAGCCGACGGCCCGGGAGCGGGAGATCGCTCCCGGGACCCTCACTGGACCACCAGGTACCTGTAAAAAGTTTTTTTGGGGGGGTCGGGAGGGTGGGGGAAGCTAAGGGATTAGTTTTAAAGGGTTGGGGTGGGTTTAGAGGTTATTTTTGTGTGCCGTTTTTCCCGCCCTCCCCCAAAATGATGAGAACCCCCACGAACAATTTCATGGGGTTTCCTATCATTTTGGGGGAGCCCCCGATTTCTCACGATTTTGAAAATATCGTACGATATTTTCAATCGTCCGAAGCCTGATTCACATCCCTATTTGACGGTAGACCTGTCAAGAGGGAGTTGCAGTAGTCTAACCCAGAGAATAGTAGGGATTGAAGGACTGACCTGAATTCCGAAAATTCGAGGAGCTTGAGGTGACGGAGCAGGCGCAATTTGTGGAAGGAGGAGTTGGTGATCGTTTTTATGTGGTTGCGCATAGAGAGTGAGGGGTCAATAATAACTCCCAAGTTTTTGGCCTTTTGTTTCATAGTAAATTTTATTTCTATAAACATTTTGCAGATTTAATTTTTAAATTATTACATAAACAGGACAGGTGAAATATTACATAAGAAATGCTATACTGGGGCAGACCAAGGATCTATCAAGTCTAGTATCCTGTCTCCAACAGTGGTCAATCCAAATCTCAAGTACCTAGCAAGTACCCAAAACATTAAATAGATCGCATGCTACTAATACCAGCAACAAACAGTGGCTATTCCCTATTGATTAACAGTAGTTTATTGGCTTCTTCTCCAGGAACTTATCCAAACCTTTTTTAAACCCAGCTACACTAGCCACCTTAACCACATCCTCTGGCAACGAATTCCAGCAGTTAATTGTGCGTTGAATGAAAAACAATTTTCTCCAGTTAATTTTAAATGTGCTACTTGTTACTTCATGGAGTGCCCCCTAGTCCTTGTATTATCTGAAAGAGTAAATAACAGATTCACATTTACCAGTTCAAGTCCTTTCATGATTTTGTATGCCTCTATCACATTCCCTCGTAGCTGTCTCTTCTCCAAGTTGAACAACTCTAACCTCTTTAGCCTTTCGTCATAGGGGAGCTATTTAATGCCCTTTAGCATTTTGGTTGCCCTTCTCTCCAGTGTAATTATATTTCTTGAGATGCGGCGACCAGAATTAAGATGCAGTCTAACCATTGAACAATACCAAGGTATTATGACAGCCTCCGTTTTATTTGCCATTCCCTATCTAATAATTCCTAATATTGTTTGCTTTTTCACCACCACCGCATTCTGAGCCGACAATTTTAATATAATATCAACTATGATGCCCAGATCTTTTTCTTGAGTGGTAACTCCTAAAATGTACAAGCACACACAAACTCCAAGCCTTTACCTACCTTCTGGCTTGCTTTTTTTTAAACAAATACACAAACTCTAAGGAGTAGATTTTAAAAGCGCACGCGGCGCACATGTACGCCTGATTTTATTACATGCACGCACAGACATGCACGTTATAAAATCCGGGGTCGGCGCACGCAAGGGGGTGCACAATTGTGCACCTTGCATGTGCCGAGCTGCACTGCCTTCCTCCGTTCCCTTCCCCCTAACCTAACCTTTCCCCCCCCCAGCCTTACTCTAACCCCCCCAAAAAATGTTTATCCTACCTTTTGCGCCTGCCCGGAAGCAGGCGCAGGTTGCGCGTGCCAGCAGCCTGCTGGCACGCGATCCTCCGACACAGTGGCAATGGCTGCTATCGGAGGCCTCTGGCCCCCCCCCCCGGACCACTCCACCCCGCCCCCGAACCACCCCTTTTGTAAAGCCCCGGGACTTATACGAGTTCCAGGGCTTTATGTGCGTCGCCAGGCCTCTTTAAAATAGGCCCAGCGCGCGTAGTCCTTTTAAAATCCGGCCCTAAGCCTTTACCTACCTTTTGGTTTGCTTTTTTAACAAATACAAACACACACTAAGAATATACCGCAATAGTTTAACTCTCCCCTAAACTGTTTACGTTCTAAAATTTCCCAAAGCAATACTTACCAATCCTCTTCAGCCATCAGCAAGATGACCCTCTCTTCTCAGTGCTCCCACTGATTATGAAACCGTAAATACACGAAGACCTAATTTTACAATTTATAATTAAAACTCTACAATCTACATATTAGACATAGACGTAAAATGTAGAAATTAAAAAATCATGGAAACAATAGCCAATCATTTGATTTAATTATAGTTGAATTCAGCACATAAACATCAACACTATTCTAAATATTAGTAATCGAGCAGCATGGACTCTACTGCTGGATACCTGTCAGGTGCTTGCAACCTTGTATGTCCACTATTAGAACCAGGATGCTGAGCCTGATGGACCCTCAGTATGACCAAGTATGGTAATGTCTTATATTCTTATGCATATTCAATATGGATCTCCTGAAAACTTGATCTATTTGTGGTTCTTGAGGACTGGAGTGGGCCACCCCTTTCCTATACTAAACTGGTCTTTTCTCTCAGTAACTTGTGCTGATTTTGTGCACTTTCATCCACTCCTGGATATTTGTATAAACTTTCCTGCTCAAATTAATTTATTCTATAGTCCTCAGAGAGATTTTTTTCATATTTAATTAATTATTGTTTTAGAAAAAGTAATCTTTGTCCTGTGTAGAATCTCTGGTGGCTCTTGCTTTTTGTTCTCTCAATGAAGTTTTTACTCCTGTGTGGTTTCTCTGATCAATTCAGAGAGATGGCTTGTGAGTGAACCTTTTAACACACTCAGTACATGTGAATGGTTTCACCCAAGTATGGATTTTCTGATGGATTTTGAGAGATTTTATGTGACTTAAGCTTTTACCATACTTACAGGCCAATGCAATAAGTTGCTTCCAGCAGAGCACATGGTTTTACTCACTGTTCAGCACACGTTTCAAATGCATAACCGCTGATACAAAATGCCTAAAATGCACATTCTAACAAGCACATACTGGATAGTGCCCGCACCTGTAAATTCCACGTAGATAAAGACATTAGCTATTACTATCCAATGAAAATAAGTGCACCCACTGCACATTTTTTAATATGGGAAATTTAACTCCAGCTTTGGATGTGGAGTAAAGTTTTCTCACAGTCAAGGGCTCAAAGCAATATAAAAAAAAATTGGTCCTCTGTGTTGAGATAAATGTGTCCTCTTCCTTAGTATCATCCTGGCATACCAGTACTGTATAAACTTATGATGGAAACATATAATGTAGAACTGCTTCTTGCCAGTGTTATGTTAATCGTTTCCCTTCCAGGGATTAAACAATTTAAGCAAATAATTCAATTTAGGTTTAATCTAATCTAAGTCTAGAAAATAAATACTAAATTTACTGCTTCCCTGGTTTTCCTGATCAAATCAAATAACGTATATATATTTTTTCCCTACTTTACTTTTCTTGTAATTAATTTAATAAGTGCTTCAAGAGCCAAAATGTTAAAAACATGTGAGGTACATTTTTTGCAGAGTGTAAGTTCCAGAAAACACTGTGGCCAGGCCCTACAGCATATTCTAAATAGCAATCTGTGAGAGGCAGTCGTTCAGATTTCTTAAAATAAACATCGAAAGAGAGATGAGAGAATGGTCTGCTGGTTGCTAGATAGAAATATTCTCAAGTACTCCATCTATTGGGAGGGAAATGTCATACAATAGCAAAACTCCATTCTTCCTTCAAAGGCGACATGGCCAAGAAAAAATGAACTTTCTCGAACCTGGCAGCTCCTCTGTAGTTGAAAGGTATTTTCATTTTACCTATCAAGGTCCATGAATTTGATTTCAGGCTGGTTTTAAAAATGTTTTAGCAAATCTGAAAGATTTCTAAATGTACAGCAAGAGGAAAAGGTAACCACAGACTATGGGCCTGATTTACTAAGGCTTTGTCTCTTTGCACCCTTTATATAGCCTGCAGGATCCCAGCACCATGTGAGGGTGAAAGCAAGGTTTTCATAATGCGTTATCCAACATTTAAATCAGCAAACCTATAAACTTCAGCAAAAGAACCAAAAAGAAGCACACTTTTGTTGCACACAATTTAGACAACTGGTGCAATAAACTCCTTTAAGTAGCAGAGATGAATAGCTCCCTCAGCAGATCCTTTTTTTATGCCTCTCTGATTACAATACTATTTGAATACTGTATCAGGTGCACAAGGGACATAGCTGAACCTGCATTAAGAAAAACAAGGGCTCTGTATTGCAGCACATATTTTCTGCACGTTTTATTGCATCGAACTATGATCACATTAAATCATTCCATTTCAGTGTGAATTCTCTTGTGAATTTTGAAAGATCTTGTGTGTCTAAAGCTTTTACCACACTCAGTACATGTAAATGGCTTTAATTTACTATGCATTCTCTGGTGGGATGTGAGGTTTGACTTGTGACTAAAGCTATTACCACAATCTGTGCATGTAAATGGTTTCACTCCAGTGTGGGTTCTTTGGTGATTTGTGAGGTTTGATTTCTGACTAAAGCTTTTATCGCATTCAGTACATGCAAATGGTTTCATTCCCGTGTGAATTCTCTGGTGGACTGTGAGGTTTTCCTTCCGTCTAAATCTTTTACCACAGTCAGTGCATCTAAATGGTTTTACACTAGTGTGTATTCTCTGGTGGCGTGTGAATTTTGCCCTCTCACTAAAATTTTTACCACACTCAGTACATGTTAATAGTTTCACTCTAGTGTGGATTTTCTGGTGGATTTTGAGATATTCTATATAACTGAACCTTTTATCACACATAGCACATGTAAATCGTTCCAATCTGGTGTGAATTCTCTGGTGCAATTTAAGAGATGCTAAGACTTTGAAGTTTTTACCACACTCAGTGCAGGTTAATGGATTCAGTTTACTGTGGATTGTTTGATGGGATGTGAGATATGATTTCTGACTAAAGCTTTTATCACACTCAGTACATGTAAATGGTTTCAATCCAGTGTGGATTCTCTGGTGGTTTGTCAGGCTTCCCTTCCGACTAAACATTTTACCACACTCAGGACATGAAAATGCTTTTAATCCTGTGTGGATTGTCTGGTGCACTGTTAGGTGTGCCTTCTGACTAAAGTTTTTACCACACTCAGTACATATAAATGGTTTCATTCCTGTGTGGATTCTCTCGTGGATTTTCAGAGATTCTGCTTGTCTGAAGCATTTAGCACACTCAGTGCATTTAAATGGTTTCACTTTACTGTGGATTCTCTGGTGGTTTGTAAGATTTGCTTTTTGACTGAAGCTTTTACCACACACAGGACATGTAAATGGTTTCACTCCAGTGTGGATTCTTTGGTGAACTTTCAGAGATTCTACTCGACTGAAGCTTCTTGCACACTCGGTACATGTAAATGGTTTCATTTTACTGTGGCTTGTCTGATGGTTTGTAAGATTTGCTTTTTGACTAAAGCTTTTACCACACTCTGGACATGTAAATGGTTTCAGTCCAGTGTGGATTCTCTGGTGGACCTTGAGAGATTGTATGTAACTGAAGCTTTTATCACACTCAGCACATGGAAATGGTTTCAATTTACTGTGGATTCTATGGTGGACTGTAAGGTTTGCCTTCCGACTAAAGCTTTTACCACACTCAGTACACGCAAATGGTTTCAATTTACTGTGGATTCTATGGTGGACGGTGAGGTGTGCCTTGTAATTGAAGGTTTTATCGCACTCAGTACAAGTAAATGCTTTCACTACATTGTGTTTTTTCTGTTGATTTGAGAGTTTTTTCTTTTCACTGAATCTTTTATCAAGTGCAGCAGAAGTAAACCGTCTCTCTCCTTTGTGGATTGTCTGTGGTGGGAGGTTTGCCTTATGCCTGAAACATTTTTCAGACTGAGTACAGGAGAATGATCTTGCATCACTATGAGTTTTCATTTGTTCTGAAAGTAACTTCCTCTGACAGAAGCTTTTATTGTATTTATTACTTGAATTCTGTCTCTCCTCTTGGCTTAATTTTGAATGTTTTTTTATGTTTTCTTTTTGATTTAAGATTTTGTCACCATCAGTAGAAGAAACTGTTCTCTCTTCTGCGCAGCTTTTCTTGTACGTTATGGGGCTTGCTTTATTAATAAAGCTTTTTGAATGCTCTGTACTTGTACACAGTCTCTCTCCTTTGTTGGTTTTCTGGTGTTGCATTAGTTCTCGCTTCCTTCTGAAACGTCTCCCACACTCAGAACATGTAAAAGGTGTCTTTCCTGTGCGGGTTTTCTGTTGTACCTGTAGATCTCCCTTCAGAATAAAGGTTTTCCCACAATCTGTAGCTGGAGATGGTCTTTCTTCAGTGTGAGATCTCTGCTGTGATTTCAGAGGCACAGGATCCCTGAGGAATATCCCACATGCATCACATGCACATCTTTCTTCTGTTGTCTGGTTTCTCTGCTCTTCCCCTGTATGTAGGATACTTCTGGTACTTTGCTCACTCAGAGCTGAGTCTTCTGTAGAATTTCTTTGCTTTTTTTTTTTAATGGATTGACTCCTGCATTTTTTTTCCCAGCCAGAACAGGAAGTGTCCTCTGCATCTCTTTCTGATAACATCTTGCTCCCTTCTGGATTCTCACTGAGCTCCCAGGAATGTGTGCCTGTATTATCGTATCTGGGATCGTCATTTTCTAGATAAAACAAGTAAACATTGGGCATTACTGAAGGAAAAGGATAGTTTAATGAATTTAGTAATACAATAACATTTACTTTTTCATGTATTACTGCTATTTTCCTGAAGAGGATACAGTGTGAAAGTTTTACAAGCAGTGTGCCTTGTCCTCTTGCATGTGAAGGAAAAGGACAAGATGCAGAAATATTTTCTGTCTCTGGTGATCATGGAGAACAATTTTCAAAGCCATTTACCCAAGCAAGACACAAGTTAGACATAAATTGGATTTCTGTAAATTCCCCTCCCTCCATGTAAGTACAAAGATTTAACCATATTGAGCAGAAGCATTCCTGGAGGTGGGTTTAGATTGGGGAAAGGTATTTTAAAATCTTTGTACATTATTTTCCATTTCAAAAGTGTTCGCAGTTGATGCAAGGTCCAGGAATAAAAAGCAGCTGCAGACTTTGTCCCAGTGTGGAAAGCGTGAAATTTCCCCGTTATCTGCAGTAAGAGAGTCGAGATGGAGAAGTGAGCCTGGGACACACAAGAGGTAACCCAGCACAGGAGGGAATATTACAGCTAAAGAGCGGGGAAAAGGAAAGAGTGACAATGACCAGAGACAAGAATTGCAGGGGGAATTCTAAAGCAATGTATAAAATCTTAACACATGAAACTGAAAACATTAACCTTTTAATTCAATACAATGGCTTGCAAAAGTATTCGACCCCTTAAAAAGTCAGCAGGTTTGTGTGGATTACAAATGACACCCGGATTGATCCAGACAGTATGTTTATTGGAAACCAGTAGGGATGGGCATTCAGGAGGGAAGAAATCGTTTTCAAAACGGAACAAGTTAAATTCTAATGACATTTTTTGGAATCTCGTTTCGTTTTAAAAACCTATTTAAAAATAAAGGTGGGCTGGTTGGGCCTAGGCCCGAAGCCTGGTCCTCGCCTAGACATAGGCAGTGACCCAATGAAGGGGCTGTGGCCTACACCTGAGTGTATTGCAGCAAGGCATCAGGAATACAGTTCTGCTACTGAACTGCTTCCTGAAACTATGCCCCCACATGGCCGGACGTACCCCTTGTCAACTCCAAAAACTAAGTCCCTGTCCAAATATATTCAAGAAAATCTGGCTCAAGGCTTCATTCAACCGTCAAAGTCACCTGCTGGCACAGGGGAGTCTTCTTTGTACATAAGAAGGAGAGATCCCTTAGGCCCTGTATTAATTACAGGGGCCTCAATAAAGTTACAGTTAAGGATCGTTATCACCTACAACTAATCAATGAATTCTTTGATAGACTTCAAGGTGCACAAATGTTTACCAAGCTGAACTTGCTGGGGGCATGACCTCAAAATTGGAGGGTGGTTTGGGAGTCCCCAATTTTAAGTGTTATAACTTAGTGTCACACTTGCATATCCTAGGGGACTGGATATTGGATCAGAGTGATTACATGGGCTTAGGGCTGGAAAGAGCATTCTGGGTGCCATTAAATTTAAGCTATGTTCTTCACCCTCCATAGGAAGAATGACTCCATGTTCTCCGAGTCTCGCTGCTGGTAAAGTCGGTTCCAGGAGCATGGTGGGTTATCAGAAAGTCTATGTTCTTCTCTACCTCTGTGTCAACCTTTCTTCCCCTAACTGGCAATTGTCAGTTTCCTCCGGGGTATTTCTCTATTCCACAAATTATGAGAAGGACTCCAAAATGGAATTGAATAGATTTTATTGATAAAACTCTGCCTATTTAATGGCAGCGAAAGTCATTTGGAACTCACGCCCTGAGGAACTTTGATTGATGGACTCTATAAAGACTTTTAAGTCCATGCTCAAAGCATTTTTGTTTTAGCAAGCGTTTGGCTAAATTACAGGAATGGCAACCGATGTAAGTAAGCAGGATTTGTTTGTTTTAATGGTTTTGTTATGTATGTTACAAAAATACTAACAGGCAAGTTCTTCTTTAGACTACGTGGATGAGCACTCTCAAACTGAAGATAACTATTAGAGTCAGTAGGCTTTATGTAGATGGTAGTATGAAAACCTGGACTCTTCTGTTTTCTTGTGATCGGTGGTATTCAATGTACTTTGAAGTTTCTATGTGTTTTCTGTTTTGACTATTTATTGTTAATAAAGTTTCTCTGCCTAGCATTGTCAGATGACGTCATTTCCGGGATTGGATCCTTACAAAAGAATGGTGGTGGTGGTGTCAGTATGCCTTTCTTAACCAATGGAGATCAGCTGATCCAACGAGAGAGATCGTTCCAGACAACGTCTTTTCTCAGATAAGTCCCCCTGATGCAGGAGTTCCAAAGACACCAGCTGACGTCGGGGTTTCACTCTCTTATGTCATTGTGTGCTTATCTCATTGTGTACTATTATGCCTTTGGGCATTTTTATTTGCATTATTGAAAAAACAATGCTTAAAAAAAATGTTGCGACCTGTATCTGTATGGCACCTTGTGTGGGCCAAGTATGAATGATCAAGTCATCTGGGAAATTGCCATCTTCAGGGAGGTCTTATACGTACACCTGGCTTGCTGACAGCCTACCTTATAATTAGTTCCATTCTTTAATGGTCTTTGCTAACTTGATCGCCTCTTATAATCAGGTTTTCACTGTACCTTAATTTGAAGAAACATCTGAAACAGACCCATCACATCATAGCCACACTGTACCTAGAAACTCTGAAGGAGGAGGTTTCCATCAGTAACACCCAAAGGAAGAAGAGAATCAGAATGGAAGAAACAGATGATGCTTTGTGAAAGACCCACAGGATGTTTGTGTGTAAGAGACTGGGAACATTGCAGCTAAGTTTCCAGTTCCTCCCACACTGAAGGCCTTCAAAACATTACAGTGCACAACTTCTCATAAACGAACAAAAATTAATCTTTACCCAGTGATTTCAGAGTTTCATAATTCTCCTGCATGGTCTCCTTGTAAAGCTCCTTCTGCCATTCTTTCAACATCTCCCACTCGTCCTCGGAGAAATAGACAGCGACGTCCTCAAAGGTTACAGGGACCTGGAACAGGAAGAGGGACCCGCTCAGCACCCACTGCCTCAGGCACAGCAGCACAAACTCCTGACACGTTTCCTCTCAAGTTTACAGACAGTAAAAAGGATCTTCTATGCCCACATTTGGTGAGAACCTTGGGCATCATCTGGAATGCTAAATCCAAGGAACACTGCCCTCCATATCTGTCCCAAGCAGCCTTTCATTGTGGTGCAGGTTTGGTTGCTACCACTGCTGGTAAGAAGTATTTCAAATTGTTCTTTCCTGTACTTTATTTAAATCTGTTAAATATGTGAGCTTTTCTCTCCTATCCCTCCTTTCGCGTCTTTCTCCCAATGAAACACATGCACATATCTTGGACACATGGGTTTAAAAAGGATTTGGACAATTTCCAGGAGGAAGACTCTATAAGAACCTGCCATGCAGGGTCAGACCAAGGGTCCATCAAGCCCAGCATCCTGTCTCCAACAGAGGCCAATCCAGGCCTTAAGAACCTGGCAAGTGCCCAAAAACTAAGTCTATCCCATGCTACTGATGCTAACAATATAAACTGTGCGTATGTGCATGTACCTCTGTGTGTGCCTGTTCTGTTTGCCTGTGCATCCGTGTGTATGTGTTTGTGTCCCTGCCATGTTCTATCCTTTCCTTCCCTGACTCCAGGGGGCCACCTTCTTCAGCTTGGGAGAGAGGCCTAAGGGGCTTTTTTTATTTTCCCTTCCATCCGGGCTTTTCCGCCCCTCCCCCTCCCCCTCCTCCCGCCTGAGAAGGGAGGTGGCCCCGTTTTGCCTCCCCCCTCCCCAATCCGCTTTGCGCCTCGTTTAATATAAATCCTGAGAGGAATCCGTGCTCTTCCATTTTACCCCAGCTCTGCCCCTGTCCACTCGGGCCCCTCCCCTCACTCTTTGCGCTCAAGGCCGCCGCCTTCCCCTTGCCCTACCTGGCGGGCCTCCTGGGGTGGCTCCCCCTGGCCCGCTGAGGTGCTGTGGCCGCGGCGCTTCCTCCCTCCCCCTGCCATCCCGCCGACGCGCTCTCGTGTAGGCCGCAGGCCTGCCCTGCCGCCGCCGCGCGCTGTGCCCGGGAAAGGGAGGGGGGGAGCCTCGCGCCTCGCGCCGGCCAGAAAAGGACCGGGGAGGGAGGGGGCCTCGCCTCCTCTTGGTTTCTTCAGGGGTTATTTGTATTTGTTTTTCTCGATTCCTGCGATCCCGGTTTGCCTGCAGCTGCCAGTGGCCGAGAAGCACGGAAGAGACTTCCAGCGATCCCAGAATATTTAGCATCAAAATAATAAAGGGAAGGTGTCTGCTTCCACCTGCTGGGGGAAAGAGAGAAAATCCCGGCCGTTTAGACTGCTCTGTCCTCATAGGATTTAGCACTAAAAGCACTGACCCTTTAGTAGCCACCCTCGATCCTGTTTCCATCCTTTTGAATTGTAGGCAGTGTTCCAAGTGAGGTCCCACCAGGGACAATATCACCTCCCTTTTCTGCTGCTGACCAGTCCTCTCCCTATGCAGCCAAGCATTTTTCTGAATTTTGCTGTAGCTTTATCCGCCTGTTTGGCCACCATAAGATCAATCAGATGCAATCACCCCAACTTCCACTCTGCTTTGGTGCTTAGAATAACTTTGCATTCAATACTGTACCTTTCCTTTGGGTTTTTGCATTCTACATGCATTGCTCTGCACTTTTTACCATTAAATCTCAGCTGCCCATTGGGCCTGTTCGCCACATATTCCTGGCTGTCTGCTGTGTTGCAGAGTTTGGGATCATTGGCAAAAGGACAAACCTTTTCTTACAATCCTTCCACGATGTCGCTTATGAAAATGTTGAAAAGAACTGGCCCCCAGCCCATCAAAGTAGCACCCCCATCCTCAGAGTAAATTCCTTAGTACCACCCTCCTCCTCAGAGTAAACTCTATTTACCACTACGCTTTGGCACCAGTTTCTTATCCAGTCAGTCAATCTCGATTCCATACCAAGCATGCTCTATTTATTTATGGGTTCTGTGCAGAAATGTGTCAAATATGAAATACAAATATTGTCTCAGGTACAGAATCTTGCTGTTTTGTTTGAATACCCATAATAAAAGCTGTGGTCAAGACAACCTTTTTTAAATTATGGATACAACAAAGCCTGAACCCTTTATTGGAACCTCAGGCTTTCCACCCTAACCTTCAGCACCTTGCTTTTACTACTTGAAGGTGCTTTTATATACTGTTTCTGCACCTTGGATTAAGTCAGTATTACAATATTTACAATCCAATCTGCACCTCAAGATCAGCCCAATACCCTCCTGTGCCTGGCCCACCTCAAATAAACTCCTGATCAAGCCTTTTCCCGTGCAGGCCCACTACATTGGAATATGCTACCTGGGCACATACGGTCCATAACCTCAAAGTCATTTAAAAGTGCTTAAAGCTTTCCTATTTAAGAACTAGAACTGGACCCTCAGGGATAAAATTAGTTGCCAGTATTCAGCACTCAGGAGCTGTTATGGCATCCTCAGGTAGCTTACATCATATACACGTGAAGCTTTTTGTTAATGGGGGGTGGCAGGAGATGGCCAATGAAATGGGCATATCTCCCCCCCCCTGTAATACAGGAAGTGGGAAGAGAAAAATAAAAGCAATCAGATCAAAAATGCAGAAAAGGTGACTAGGAAGTGCAACAGACCAAGGGATAAAAATTGGAAAGCGATGACCACATCCCCCCTCTCTTTAAACTCAGCATCCTTCTTTTCCTCCTGCATATCCTCTGCACTGTAGTCCTCTCTCTCTCCCCCCCCCCCCCCTCGCTTCTTACCCAGCATCTCACATTCCACATCCTGTTCTGAATTATTCTCTCTCCACTCATCCTTTGAGCAGTAGGCCCCCCCCCCCTCTCTCTCTCTCTCTCTCCCATATCCTCTGTTCAGCGCTCTACTTCACCCCCACATCGCCCTGGCTTGGCCCAGCATTCTCTTTCTCCCTCCAATACCTAGTCCAGCACTTCTCTCTTACCATTAACTCCCCTGCATCCCACTTACCTTCCCAGTATCTCTCTTTTCACCACCCCTCCATTTTTCTCTTTTCCCTGACCGTTTCCCTTTTCTCTTCCATTTGGTCAGTACCCCCCTCTCTTTCTCCCCTATCAGTTCAGCATCACTCCTCATTCTCTTCTCCCATCCCCCTCTCTCTTCAGGCTACAGTTGATAGGCAGTGGGTGGTCTCAGACCCCATAAAGGCCCCCACCCTTTGAGATTTGGTTTCCTAGGTAACAAGAAGCCCATGCAAAGGGAGGAGGGGGGCCACCTTGGGACCTGCACAAGCAAATATGTAAAAATCACCCCCCCCCCCCCCCCCCGCAGGGAGATTTGCAGGTTGCATTTGCTTTATAAAAGGGGTAGCTGTACTCGATACAGGGCCAAGAAAGGCAACTAAAATGATAAGGAAGCCGTTTCAACCCCTTTATGAAGAAAGGC
The DNA here is from genome assembly GCF_901001135.1 of Rhinatrema bivittatum. NCBI lineage: Eukaryota > Metazoa > Chordata > Amphibia > Gymnophiona > Rhinatrematidae > Rhinatrema > Rhinatrema bivittatum. Next base: position 32,251,903 of record NC_042616.1, on the reverse strand, counting down.
GTTAACAAGTTAGGGCTCATCGGCGTGGAGAAGAGACGATTGAGAAGGAAAACGACAGTGTGAGGTGGAAGTGAGGTGGAAGGAACAAACAGGGAACAGTTATTTACCCTTTTAAATACGCCTAGGAGTAGAGAATACAGCATGAAACTAGCAGGTAGCAGATGTAAAGCAAAGCACAGAAAGTACTTTTTCAGCAAATGCATAATTAGACTGCAATGTGCTGCTGGAAGTTAAGGTTAGTAGAGTAGGTAGGGACCCATCTGGGAAGGCAGGCCCATCCACTGTTATGAGCCAGATACACTCAGGTGTCTCCAAGTCATACTTGTGGGAGTATGAGAGAGGAAATGAGCTTTCCTATTGGGATTTTCTGGCTTCTTCCAAGTAGCCGGACTGGACCCTGTCAGAGACAGACCAGTGTTTCCCAACCAGTGGGCCTTCAGACTTGATCAGGTGTGCCACAGAAAAGGCACCAGTGCCTGATACTCAGCTCTAGCCCAGCACCTTGCAGCAACCAGAGAGGCTCATACACGCGTGGGATCTCCTTTCTGAGAGCAAGTAGAAGCATGCATGCCTCTCCTCAAGCTACAGCATGAACCCTGAGGTAGCAGATAACAGCCAGTATACACATTGCACACCGCACTGCCTCATCTGCCCCATATCTTTTGAGGCTATCCAGTCTCCGTTTTATCCCCAGGCTGAGTGAGACAGAGAAAGCGTTGCCCGAACACTTGACTATGACTCACAATGAGTTTTGAGACCAGCAACAGCGATGGAAGTCTGACGGCTGCGTGCAGCAGCTAAAGTAACTTACTGATCCGGCAGGCAATGCCGCATGGACATCTCCCCTCTCCTGCACGTGTAGATAAGGGGAGCTGCTCCATCATGACAGGTTCATGTGGTCTTTGCCCCTCCTCCGTGTTAGCACTGCCCTAGTTCTTCTTTTGACAATGTGAGAACATAAGAACATGCCATACTGGGTCAGACCAAGGGTCCATCAAGCCCAGCATCCTGTTTCCAACAGTGGCCAATCCAGGCCATAAGAACCTGGCAAGTACCCAAAAACTAAGTCTATTCCATGTAACCATTGCTAATGGCAGTGGCTATTCTCTAAGTGAACTTAATAGCAGGTAATGGACTTCTCCTCCAAGAACTTATCCAATCCTTTTTTAAACACAGCTATATTAACTGCACTAACCACATCCTCTGGCAACAAATTCCAGAGTTTAATTGTGCATTGAGTAAAAAAGAACTTTCTCCGATTAGTTTTAAATGTGCCCCATGCTAACTTCATGGAGTGCCCCCTAGTCTTTCTACTATCCGAAAGAGTAAATAACCGATTCACATCTACCCGTTCTAGACCTCTCATGATTTTAAACACCTCTATCATATCCCCCCTCAGTCGTCTCTTCTCCAAGCTGAAAAGTCCTAACCTCTTTAGTCTTTCCTCATAGGGGAGTTGTTCCATTCCCCTTATCATTTTGGTAGCCCTTCTCTGTACCTTCTCCATCGCAATTACATCTTTTTTGAGATGCGGCGACCAGAATTGTACACAGTATTCAAGGTGGGGTCTCACCATGGAGCGATACAGAGGCATTATGACATTTTCCGTTTTATTCATCATTCCTTTTCTAATAATTCCCAACATTCTGTGAGTCCTCTTTATGTATGCACTGCCTGCTCCTTGGAAGGGGGTGTGCTACGCACCATTTTGGTGAATGTAGGTGGAGCCTTGCGTAGGAAAAGGTTGGGGAAACACTGCAATAGATCAAGAGGCTATGGTAATAGGATAATTCCTATATTCTTAGTAGAGGAAGAAGTTATGATATAATTAAATTCATGTATTCAGGCATCAGCTGTCAGGTAAGGATTAACAATCTTCATCCAGGCAGCATTAGAGTAGGGAGGAGTGAGGCAGGGATGCATCACCCTCTTCAGTATGTACAGCACTGATCTTCCCACCCTGCTTGAGAGCAGCAGCTCCGGCCTGAACCTAAAGACCACAGAGGCTCATACTCTCACTCGAGGGGCTATGCTCCTCGTCGCAAACAGCTATTCTGTTTATTCCAGGAGCCGGTTCCGTGCCAATAGGCTGCAGTAATCATAAAGGGAAGTAGGGGAAAAGGGACCAGAGTAAGTGTTTGATGTCTGCTCCAGCTTCACCCCCTCCCCTTTCCACTGCACAGCTGGAGAAGAGTAAGACTGGAGGACAACAGGAAGAGAGAGGCTGTGCAAGGGAGCAGAGCAATTGTTTTCACTTCTACTACAGCAGAAGCCATTTAAATAAATAAAATAAACGAGCTATTTCACAACTTCCCATGTACTGGTAGCCACCACTTGAATCATTAGAGCATGTTTTATTTTTGTGTGTCTTGGGCAGTGGCGTAGCCAGAATTGATTTTTTGGGTGGGCACAAGGTTAACATGGGTGGGCTGTAGGCATGCAGGTCTACTAGTTGTTTTTTTACTGATAAATAATGCCAAATTATGCAGCATAGCATTCACATCTACACCTAAGTATGAGGTTTACTTAATGATACAAACATAATTCACGGTGATTTGTGGTACTTTAGCCTTCTTATTATTACGATTTTATACACGGCTCCTACCTGTCCATAAATTTTGAGAGAGCGGTTGTGTTGCTTATATTTAAATTGCTAACATCTCAAAATATAGATATATATTTTTACCTTTGTTGTCTGATCTTTGTATTTTTCTAATCAGTTGGTCCTGGTCTCTTTTTCCCATTTTTTCCCTTATAGCTCATTTCCTAATTCCTTTTCAGTGTCTTTCTTCTATTACTGTCTTCTTCCCTTCCACACACACACACACACACACACACACACACATACACGCTTTCTCTCACAGACTCCCTCTCACACACTCAAGCTCTCACTCTCATATGCTCTCCCCCCCCCCACAAGCTCACATTCAAGTTCTCACTTTCTCACCCCTCCCCAGGCTTATATTCTTATGCACACACAGACGCACATCCAGGCACCCATTCTCACCCACACACATAAACCCAGATTCCCATTCTCACCCACAAACCCATGCTCCGTCTCACCCACACATATTCAAGCTCCCATTCTCATCCATACATATACACATTTAAGGTACTATTCTCACCCACACATACACACATTCAAGCACCCATTCTTATCCACATATTCAAGCTTCCATTCTCACCCACCCACACAAACCCAGGCTCTCATTCTCACCCATATATACACACATTCAAGCTCCCATTCTCACCCACCCACCCACAAACCCAGGCTCCCATTCTCAACCACACATACACACATTCGAGCTCCCATTCACCCACATATTCAAGCTTCCATTCTCACCCACATACACACCCAGGCTCCAGTTTTCACCCACACACACTCCCATTCTCATCCACACATACACATTCAAGCACGTGCACAGCTTCCGCTTTCTCCCCCAGAGCAGGAAGATCAGCTACCTCTCCTGCTGCCACCGGACTCCTGCTATCTTCGGGCGTCCGAACTTCCTGTCGGGGGGGGGGGGAGCGGAAGCGCAGCGCACAACGTCCGCTTCCTCCCTCCCCCCCCCCAAGCAGGAAGATCGGCGGGCAGTACGGCCCGACGCCCGAAGATAGCAGGAGGCCGGTGGCAGCAGGAGAGGCAGCTGATCTTCCTGCTTTGGGGGAGAAAGCGGAAGCTGTGTGCGGCGCTTCCGCTCCCCTAAACAGGAAGTTCGGCGGGCCGTTTGGTCCGAAGACAGCAGGAGAACGAGTGGCAGCAGGAGAGGCAGCTGATCTTCCTCCATTGGGGGGAGAAAGCGGAAGCTGCGCGCGGCGCTTCCGCTCCCTCCCCGAACAGGAAGACCGGTTGGCCATACGGCCGCAGCAGCGCTTCCCCATGTGTGCGGTGATGGCGCGCGAGGCGTGGGTTCTCTTGTTCGCTGTCGCAGGGATGGGATCCCGCGACAGCCTTGCAGTTCCGGTGCCAGTTGGGTGGGCCTGGGTCTAAGTTGGGTGGGCACCTGCCCACCCAGGCCCACCCGTGGCTACGCCACTGGTCTTGGGTATGTTAACAGATGCTTCCCTGAATAAAGCCACTTTGAGCTGCTTCCTGTATACCTTGACATCAAGCTGAGGTATAATCTAGTCTAGTGTCCACCTCGACAGTGTCACTGCCCCGGCAGAAAGTGCTCCGACTCACATCCCCTCCCACCCTCCCTACTTGTTTTAAAACAGGAGAGGAAGGGCTACCATAGACCTAAGCACAGAGAAAGGCACAGCCTGCTGCTCACAGGTCTTAGATAAGGACAGACAGGCCGCTGCAGTGGAAGGCACCTTTTAGCCTGCATTTATGTTCACATTTTTCAACAGGCAAAAAACTTACTCCCACTACAGGAAGGAGCTGAGTGCAGAAAATGTGCGTACCTCAAACGGGAGTAATACAGAGCGCACGTGCCTAGAAAGGCCATGCACATGAGGACATTACGTGTCACTACCCCCTGCAGAAGAAACGGCAGCAGGCCAGCATGCCTACTGTAGTACTGGAGTGAAGCTGCCAGCACTATAGAAAAAAAACAGTTAAAAACTTAAAAAAAAAAAAAAAGTGTGTAGGGAGGTAAGTGGAGGTGGCCACTGCCATCCCTTATCCAGATAAGTACTAACTTAGCCATCTGGCATGGGTCAGTGCTACTGAGCCAGATAACGTACTTTATCTGGGTAAAGTAGCAGTGACCATGCCCGATAGACAAGTACTAGTTATCCGGCAGCAGCTTCCCACTGCCAGATAAATACCGCCTTATCCGTCTATGTGGCGGCAGCTGCCACCATTTACTGGCAGGGAGGGTTCCCCTCTTCCTTCTCGCATTAAAATATGTTCTACCCGTGCTGAACACACATTTTAAGTTTTTGCGCATTTTTAACACTTGCTACATTATGATTAGCCTACTGCGTCAGGAGTTAAACAAATTACTGCATTGGATCAAGAGTAGTAGAGGAGAAAGGAAGCTTCTCAGGAGGAGGAAGAGGAGGTAAATGCTGAAAAGGAGTGAGAGGAAGAGGGGGGTAAATGCTGGTGGTATAAGAGGGGATGAATGGCGAGGAAGGTGGTAAATGTCTGGGTGATGGTGTGAGAAGGGGGATAAATGTTGGAGTTGGTGACCAGGGGTGTGTGTGGCATAAAAAAAAAAGTTAATAGTGGGAAGGTGAGGAGGAGGTTAAAAGCTTGGGGGGGGGGGGGGGAGCACAAGAAGGGCAGGTGAATGTGGTTTCTTCCCTCCTCAGCCTGGCTCACCGACGGAAACTTGGGCAGTCTGAGATGATATGAGAGGAGCAGGGAAAAGCACGTGGGAGGAGGGGGATGGGTGCAGAGTGATTTTTCTGTACCTCCCCCCCCCCCCCGCACTGTACTGGAGGGTGCAAGTAACACATTTTTAAGTAAATGAGAAGCAGCACAAGAGCTGGGGAGGGGGTGAAGGAGTGTGAGAGAGCCAGAGGGGGAGAGTCTGGGGGGAAGGAAAGGCAGAAGTGCTGATGGGAGTGAAGAGAGTCAGGTGTGGTAGTGGGGAGGGGATGGAGGGGGGGAGAGTCTGGGGGGGAAGGAAAGGCAGAAGTGCTGATGGGAGTGAAGAGAGCCAGGTGTGGGAGTGGGGAGGGGATGGAGGGGGGGGGGAGAGTCTGGGGGGAAGGAAAGGCAGAAGTGCTGATGGGAGTGAAGAGAGTCAGGTGTGGTAGTGGGGAGGGGATGGAGGGGGGGGGGAGAGTCTGGGGGGAAGGAAAGGCAGAAGTGCTGATGGGAGGGAAGAGAGCCAGGTGTGGTAGTGGGGAGGGGGGGGGAAGAGTCTAGGGGGAAGGAAAGGCAGAAGTGCTGATGGGAGTGAAGAGAGCCAAGTGTGGTAGAGGGGAGGGGATGGAGGGGGGGGGGGGGGGGAGGAAAGGCAGAAGTGCTGATGGGAGTGAAGAGAGCCAGGTGTGGGAGTGGGGAGGGGATGGAGGGGGGGGGGGAGAGTCTGGGGGGAAGGAAAGGCAGAAGTGCTGATGGGAGGGAAGAGAGCCAGGTGTGGTAGTGGGGAGGGGATGGAGGGGTATGAGAGAGTTGGGGGGGGGGAGAGTCTGGGGGGGAAGGAAAGGCAGAAGTGCTGATGGGAGTGAAGAGAGCCAGGTGTGGGAGTGGGGAGGGGATGGAGGGGGGGGGGAGAGTCTGGGGGGAAGGAAAGGCAGAAGTGCTGATGGGAGTGAAGAGAGTCAGGTGTGGTAGTGGGGAGGGGATGGAGGGGGGGGGAGAGTCTGGGGGGAAGGAAAGGCAGAAGTGCTGATGGGAGTGAAGAGAGCCAGGTGTGGGAGTGGGGAGGGGATGGAGGCGGGGGAGAGTCTGGGGGGAAGGAAAGGCAGAAGTGCTGATGGGAGTGAAGAGAGTCAGGTGTGGTAGTGGGGAGGGGATGGAGGGGTCTGTTTGAGAGAAAACTAGGAGGTGATGAAGGGGGGAGGGAAGATGCCAGAACCAAAAGGTGATGAAGTAAGGGATAGGGACAGAGCTAGAGGTGGTGATAGGGGAAGGAAAGACAGGAGCGATGAGAGTGAAGGAGGTGAGAGTAACTGGGAGGCTGAATTGTTAGAAAGAGAGGTGAGGAGGGATTGGTATAAGAGCCAGAGGAGTGACAGAGGATGGGAGGGTGTTGGAGGGGAGAATGTGCATGGGAATGAAGGAGTCAGAATGAGTCAAAGAGAAGGTGATGGGGGGACGGGGAGTACGAGAGGGATTACGTGGGGGTGAGGGACTGAGAGCAGGGAGGATTGGGGTAACCGAAACACAGGAGGGAATGAGGAAATGAGAGGAGGTGAGTGAATGCCAAATGTGGGGTGATGCGGCGTAGTGAGGGGGGGGGGATGGAGCCAGACAAAGTGGGGAGCAAACCTAGCGAGGGAGACATGGAGGGTGAGGAGAGTTGTGGAAGTGACACGGTGGCACAGGGAGAATTGGAGGGTGAGAGAGGAAGGGCAGAAGGGATGAAATCAAGGGAGGAGTAGACAAGCGCACAGCGATGCACATGGGGAAAGTTAACCCATGCTGTAGTTACACGATGTTAGATTCCATATTAGTAGCTACCGCCCAGGAAAAAGGATCTGCACATTCTCATGGACAATAATTTGAAATCCTTGGGTCACTATGCTACGGCGGTAAAAAAACAAAAAAAAAACCACAATATGAGGAATTTTTAGGAAAGGGATGGAAAACAGAACAATGTTATAATGCCTCTCTCTTCATGGTGAGACTGCACCTGGAATACCGTGTGCAATTCTGGTCATTGCATCTAAAATAAAAAAAAAAAATGATAAGGTATAGTAGGAGAAGAGTCCACACAAACAGCAAATATAGCAGAGTGAGGAACAAATGAAGGTCCTTACACAGTTCTAAAAATGTTTGATTATTTCCAATGACAGCTCCTCTGTTTAAGTATCTCCAATGTGTTTAGAACTGTGCAAGGACCCTCATTTGTTCCACACTCTCATTGGTACATTTATCTGAAAAAAGCGAGAAATGACTACTTACCTGATAATTTAGACAGATTGATTCAGGACCAGTGGGTTATGCACCTCTTCCAGCAGACAGAGAAAGAGCAAACTGTTATATATATATATATACACATACATACACATATACACACAAGCTGTTAAGCCTGTTAAAATGGGCGAGATTCCATCAATCAGACTGGCACGGCAGTCAGAGCCGCTCTGTTCTCCACAGCTTACCCTTCCCACTTACTGATATCCTCTTCCCTTTTCCTTCCATCCCCTCTCACCTCATCCACAACCCCTTCCCTCTCCCTCAGCCCTCCTCCACTCCATTCTCCTCTTCTCCAGAATGTCTTACCCTTCCTACTTATGCACTCATATCCTCTTCCCTTTTCCTTCCATCCCCTCTCATCTTCCCTTTCCTTCCCCTCACCTCATCCACAACCCCTTCCCTCTCCCTCAGCCCTCCTCCACTCCCTCTTGATCTCTTCTACAGGGCCGGCTGTTGTCCCTCTCTCCATACCTCCCTCCCTGTGTACTGTGGCTTCTCACTGCTGTCCCTTTGCGTGCTGGTCCCTTCTCCCTAACCCATTCCCCAGCGGAGGAGGGACGGGTTCAAGTTGTCGGCCCGTTTTCACTGTTGTCCCTCCCCCCCTTCTCCAGCGTCGGAGGGACGGGCTCAAGTTGTCGGCCCGATGTGCTCTCCGGGGGTCTCTCTCGCACGCGCGCCTCACCACCAGGCTCGTTGCTGGCCCGCCCGACGCTCAGATACCGTCCACCGCTGCTCCTCCCCGCCGCTGTGACTGACGTGCTCTGTCGCCCATGCATGCGTGGCACATCAGGCAGCGCTCTGCTCCATGCATGCGCAGTCGAGCTGCTCTCTACGCATTTGCGGGCCAGTCAGAGCCCATTTATTATATTTGATATATACTCCTACAGTGTCATCAGCCTGCCAGTATTCTCTTCAAAAGCCAAACTGTGGACAGTCTAACAAGAACTTGATTAACAGATAACCATTTCAGTAGTCAACAGGAAACATTTAATTCGGGCAAAGACTGTATTAACACTAGTCTAGGCGCTGGAACACTTACCAGTAACCCCTGGAACATGTAACCACACAGGAAGACTAACACACAATCATATAGCAGCCAAGGGCAGGAAGATGAATCCATCTGTCTAGATTAAGTAAAAAGAAATTATCAGGTAAGTAGTTATTTCTCACTTCCTAGCACCTAGACAGATGGGTTCAGGACCAGTGGGATGTACCCAAGCTACTTCCAAATAGGGTGGGAGGCTGCTCGCAGTCCAGTCAACACCAAATGTGCAAAGGCTGTGTCCTCCCGGGCCTGCACATCCAGACAATACTTGGAAAAGGTGTGTAAAGAGAACAAGTCGTAGCTCAGCAAATATTGACGGGAGACAATCTAACCTCCACCAATGACACTACCTGAGTAGGCAACTGCTCACCCCGTTTACCTCCACTATGAAGGACAAACAGGAGATCCATCTTTTGGAAAGGTTTCGAAACCTCCAGGGCATGTCTCTTGCCATCCAAAGGACACAACAGGCGATATTCCTCCACATTTCTTTCCTTATCCAGAGATGGCAAGGAAATGGACTGATTCAAGTGAAAATCTGAGACCACTTTGGGCAAGTAAGAAGGAACAGTACGCAGCTCTATCACTCCTGGATTCACCTGAAGGAACGGCTTCCAGCAAGACAAGGCCTGCAGCTCAGAATTCGACGCACAAGACACATCGCCACCAGAAACACCATTTTCAAGGTCAGTAATCGCAATGAAAGTCTACACAACGATCAAAACATAGGGGCTGCCAGGAAATCCAACACCAGATTAAGACTCCACAAAGGTACCGGTAACCGCAAGGGAGGATGAAGATGTTTCACTCTCCTCAAGAAACGGGCCACATCAGGATGAGACAAAGATTCACCATTTACCTGACCCCTGAAACAGGCAAGAGCTGCTACCTCTACCTTCAAGGAATTAAGGGCCAACCCTTTATTCATCCCATCCTGCAAAAATGCCAAAATGAGTGGGATCCTAACTGAATGAGGAAACTCCCCGATCCTCACACCAAGCCTCAAATACTCACCAAACCTGCACATAGGCTAAGGAAGTGGAGAATTTTCATGCTTGTAGCAAGTTGGCAATCACCGCAATAGAATATCCCATGCTTTAACAAGTAACCCCTGTCAAGGGCCAGACCATAAGACAAAACAGAGTCTGATCTTCATGAAGGAAAGGGCCCTGCCGCAACAGATTCCTGTGGGCTGGAAGACGAAGGGGGTAGTCTATCAGGAGTCTTTGCAGATCTGCATACCATGGTCTCCTGGGCCAATCCGGTGCACAAAAAGCACCATCCCCCTGTGGCTTTTGACCCTCCGAACAATTTTGCCCAACATAGGCCATGGGGGAAAAGCATACAGCAATTCATCTTCTAGCCAGACCTGCATGAGAGCATCGATACCCAAGAACTTTGGATCTCTTCTGCGACTGAAGAAACGAGGAACCTTTGCATTGCGAGAAGTCGCCAGCAGGTCTAGAAACAGAAGGCCCTAGTGATTCACTATCAGCTGAAACACCTCAACCAACAATACCCATTCTTCTGGGTCCACACTCTTCCTGCTGAGAAAGTCTGATCTTACATTGTCTTTTCCTGCAATGTATGAGGCAGAGATCTCCTGAAGATGCACTTCCTCCCTGCCGATTGATGTAAGCCACAGTTGTTGCATTGCCCGACATTACTCTAACCACTCGACCCTGCAAGCACACTAACCGGACCGTCTGGGCTTTCAGCTGATTGATGTTCCAGAGACTCCCCTGGATTCCAGCGCCCTTGCATCATTAATTCCTCAAAGCGAGCTCCCCAACCCTGGAGGCTCGTGTCTGTGGCGATTACCAACCAGTCCAGCGATGTCAGGGAAACTCCCTCTTTCAGATGATCTGCTTGCAACTAGCGCTGGAAGTGAGAGCAGACTTCCATCAACAGGTGGAATCAAATAGTCCTGAGACTGTGGGTTCCAATGAGACAGCAGGGAGCGCTGAAGAGGACGCATGTGTGCCCTCATCTATGGCATCACTTCCAGGGTTGCCATCAAATCGAGTACCTGTAGATAGGACCACACTGTCAGGCATATAGAGTTCACCAAGAGAGACACCTGTGTCAACTTCTGAATATGAGCTTTTGGAAGGAAAAAGTTGCCCTGCCTCATGTTGAACCAAACACCCAGATACTCCAATGAGTGAGATGGCTGAAGACTGCTCTAGGCTAGGTTCACCACCGAGCTCTTGCAACAGGGAGGAGATCATTTTGTGGTTCACCAGGCAGCTCTCTTCCAGAGGCTTGGCCCGAATCAGCCGGTCGGCCAAATACGGTTGTACCAGGATCCCATCCTCTCTCAACTCTGCTGCCACCACCACCATAAACATGGAAAAAGTTCAGGCTGCGGTGGCCGGACCAAAAGGAAGTGCTTGAAACTGATATTGCCCCCCCATCACTGCGAAATATAGAAAATGTTGGTGCTCCAATCAGATCGGAACATGGACTTGTACCTTGGACAGATCCAAGGAGGTCAGAAATTCCTGACTGCACGGCCATTATCACTGAGCGCAATGTTTCCGTACGAAAATGAGTCACCTGCAAATGATGGTCGATTCCTTTAAGATCCAGGATAGGACGAAAGGAGCCCTCCTTCTTGGGCACAATAAAATAAACAGAATATCGCCCAGACGTGGGTACTGGAACCAAAGCCCTCAGACTGAGAAGCCTGGATAGTGTAGACTCCACTGCCTGCCTCTTCTGCGGGGAGTAAGAGGGAGACACCATGAACATGTCCCAAGGAACACTGCGAAACTCCAGCGAATTTCATCTCGTATCACCTCTAGGACCCATTGATCCAGTATGATCGACCCACCTCTGATAAGAGGCATCTCCCCTATCTCCTGTTCTCAGGGGTGGATTGGGAAACCTTTATTGGGAGGCTTGGGAGGGTCCACTGCCTGAGACCATGCCCTGCCTGGGCTGTCTGGGACGAAAGAACTGAGACCTACCGAAAGGCTGAGTCCTCTGAAAAATCGCTCCTCTGTAGAGTCGAAAACACTTGGATCCCTTAGCAAGACCTCTCATTCTAAAAGAGTGTGGCATCTGCTTATTCTCCAGCAACCAAGGAACCAGGGATTCACCCCACTTACTGGCCAGTTTCTCCAACTCGCTCCCAAATAAGAGCGAGCCTTCAAAGGGCTATTTCATAAGGTTAGCCTTAGAGGTCGCATCAACCAATTTCTCAGCCATAACTGATGTCTGGCCGCTATTATCAAAGCCACCCCAAAATCGCAGTCTGCATCTGCCAAAAAGGCGGATGCTGGCTCCATAACTGCCCTGGAATTCACTCCAGAGTCCTCGACCTCCTGAGAGAGAAGTAAACATGAGCGAGCCACCAGGGAACAACAAGAAGCTATCTGCAAGGTCATTGCCACTGCTTCAAATGCTTGTTTAAAGATGGTCTCAATCCTCCTATCATGAACATCCTTCAAGTCCGCTCCTCCCTCCACAGGGATAGTCATCCGGTTGGAGACCTCACAAACAAATGCATCCACCTTCGGAAAACACAAACACTCTCTCACCACTGGATCCAAGGGATACAGATCTTCCAAAGCTAGATCCCTTTGAAATTAACCTCTGGGTGCCCCACAACATCAATCAATTCGTGAATGGCCTCCATCACAGGGAAAAGACAAGAGGCTTTATGCAAGGAAACCAAAATGGAATTTTTTTTTGGCTCAGAATTAGAATCCATCCCAGGTACTCCCAGCATTTTCAAAGTCTAGGAAGTCAGAGCCAGCAGCTCATCTCTATGAAAGAACCACAACATAGTCCCATACGGTTTCAGTCTCGGAGGAATTTCCCCAACCTCCAGGGAATCAGGATCATCCTCATCATCCATGCCATCCAGATCCTTATCGGGAAGTCCTACTGCTGATCTAGGTGTATTACAGGGCTTAACAGCAGTACCAAGCTACGGCTCTGTACTGGCATGATTGGACTGGGCTGAGAACTGTGCTTGAAGTTCCAAATCCTTGAAAACAAATTCTACCCAAGAAAAGGCAGAAGGATCCAAACCAGGAGGCACCTGTGCTATGCCCACTGAGCTGTCTTCCCCTGCTGAAGAACCAGTTAAGGCAGTTCCAAGATCGGGTACCCCTCCTGACACATCTTTACCCAGACCCTCATCAGGCAGGGAAGAACCAGGCTTCGTAAAATCAGAGGAAGATATTTCTTCCTGAGCCTCCAAACAGCACAGGCACAAGTTAGAACAGGCTGAGATGCCCAAATATGACAGGCAGTGCACAGAGAAAGGCACTTAAGTTTCTTAGCTATAGACGCCATTTTTTATTTTTTTTTTTAAATATGCATCCAAAATTTAGGCATCACAAGACTAGGTGGCCCAAAGAAAGCACACAATCAAAACGCCCAAGTTGTGTGTACAGGTAAGGGCACGTCTAGCCCAGATGCCATTTAACCTGGATGCCAAAACCAATGCCTGCCTAGGCATCCAAAAACTGGATGCACAACCTGGGCGCAGTCAGATGTACTGACGAACCAACAATCCTGAAGAGGGCAGCTGAACATACGGACAAGGTGCACGAAAACACTGCTGCGGCCTACCACGCGGTACACAGGGGAAAAAAAAGCCTCAGAGTGGAGCCTAGCCAACAGAGGCGGCCCAACCCGTCAGGCTGCCCACGTCTTTTAACCTCCCTCGGATCTGGACACGAGCATGGAGACCAGGTAAGGAGGAAGCCCTACACAAAAACTCTCATGTGTCTATTTTTTTTTTTCTTTTAACTCTTTTTGAATCTTACCTGAGCTCAGCCTTTCCTGGCCGAGTACAGAGATGGTCTCCAGCTGCAGGGGAAGAAGGCATATGCCGTCACTGCCGAATTCTGCTTCCTGCACCCGCTGCCTTTCTGCTATCCAAGCAGTTAAGTCCACACCGACTGAAAAAAAATGGCTACCAGACCAAGGCACATAGAAATCACCTCAGGAATTCTCAACTGGGGGAGGGACCATTTGGTATCACAGCAGGAAAACAGAGCAAATTAATTTCCTTCTTCCAAAATTTAAAGCAATCCCCAGTAGGGAAATGCACCTCCACCATCTGCTGAAGATGAAGACACGCAGGTTGATGTCACTGCAGGAGTATATATACTGTGATGTCAGTTTGCTTTGTCTCCATCTACTGGTAAAGGTGCATAATCCACTGGTCCTGAATCCGTCTGTTTAGGTGCTAAGAAAGAAATAGTTGAACTGGAAAAGGTACAGAGAAAGGCAATCAAAATGATAGAGGAGCCATTCTATCCCCTTTAAGAGGAAAAGCTAAATAAAAGAGGTTAGGACTTTTCAGCTTGAAGAGACAGCTGAAGGGGATGTGCTAGAAGTCTATAAAATCATGAACAGAACAGGTAAATGTAGATCAGATTTTTACTCTTTGAAAAAAAATACAAAGACTAGGGGACACTCCATGAATTTATTAGATAGCACATTCAAAACAAAATAAGAGAAAATTTTCACACTCAATATACAAAAACTCTGGAATTCATTGCTGGAGGATATGGTTAAGGCAGTGTAGCTGGGTTTAAAAAAATAAATAAATAAAAAGTTTGGACAAGTTTCCAGAGGGGAAGTCCATAAACTATTATGAATCAAGTAAGGTTGCCTTGGCACATTTGACCAGATCGAATGCCACCCTGATGTGCCACTAAATAATAGGGATGTGAATCGTTTTTCAACGATTAAAATTATCGTCAGATAACTTTAATATCATCTTAAATCGTTAAAGATCTCGATACAATAGGAATTCTAACGATTTATCGTTAAAAAATCGTAAATCGGGTTAGTGTGCACTAATGGGAGTTAGTGCGCACTAACCATTGTTAGTGCGCACTAACAGAAAATGATACAAATTGACACTTTTCAGGTCAGTTAAGGTCAGTTAGGAAGGAATATGTATTCCTATTGGCTGGCTGCCCTCTTATTTATTGATGTTTATTTATTTATTTATTTATTTATTTAAAGGATTTATATACCGGAGGTTCCTGTATAATATACATATCACCCCGGTTTACAATGAACAGTAAATATCGCTTCAAGTTAGAGGCTTACAATGAACATGGTTAATCCAAATAACAGGGAAATATATATAATAATGTTAACAATTAAGAAGTAATAATAAATAGATAATAACAATAAATACATAAATAAAATAAAATAGAAATAAATAGAAATAAATAAGTAACTAACAGTAAACATCCATGAAAAATAACAGTAAATAAGATAACAAGTTATGTGAAATATGCTGGGGTAAACGGATGATATGTGACTGACTTTCTACCTGCTCTTAGCTCTGCGGGAATGCTTGTTTAAATAACCAAGTCTTAAGTTTCTTTTTAAATGTGGAGTGGCATGGTTCAAGGCGAAGGTCTGTGGGAAGTGAGTTCCAGAGTGAAGGGCCCGCTGTGGATAGGGCGCGTTTTCTCAGCGCGGATTTAGCTGGTTGGGTGATTAGTCTGTTCTGATAAGCGCTTCTGATCGGTTTCATGGATGTGTGTAGTTGAATTTGGAATGTTAGCTTGAGAGGCGCGATGTTGTACAAGGCTTTATGTATCATCATTAAGGATTTGAATTGGATCCTGAATTTAATTGGTAGCCAGTGGAGATGAAGAAGGATTGGTGTAATATGATCTCTTTTTTTGGCATTTGAGAGGATTCTTGCTGAGGCATTAAGGACCATCTGAAGTGGTTTTGTGGTGCATGCTGGTAGGCCTAGAAGGAGGGAGTTGCAGTAGTCCAGTTTTGGGAGTATGATGGCCTGTAGTACCATGCGGAAATCTCTGTATAGCAGGAGTGGTTTTAGTTTCTTTAAGGTTTGAAGTTTAAAGAAACATTCTTTTGTAGTGTTGTTGACGAATTTGTTGAGGCTGAATCCGCTGTCTATGATGACTCCTAGGTCTTTTACTTGTTGTGAAAAGGTATCCAGGCTTTGGCTAGTATTAAGAATTGTGGGTGGGACATAGTTTTCCGGCGCTATAATGAGGATTTCAGTTTTTTTTGTGTTTAAGACTAGGTTGAGGCTGGTGAGGAGGTTGTTGATAGCTGAGAGACATCTATTCCAGTGTGACATAGCTTTGTGTAGTGAGTCTTCTATAGGGATGAGGATTTGTATATCATCCGCATATAGAAAATGAATTAGCTTGAGGTTGGTGAGTAATTGACAGAGTGGGAGAAGATATATATTGAAGAGAGTCGGGGAGAGGGATGATCCTTGCGGTACTCCCCTTTTGGATTCGATGGCGTGGGACTCATTGTTGTTTATCTTGACCTTGTATGATCTGTTTTCCAAAAATGATTTGAACCAGTTGAATGCTGCTCCTGTAATGCCAATGTCCGTTAGTCGTTGTAGGAGGCACTGGTGGTTAACAGTATCGAACGCTGATGAGAGATCCAGGAGAGCGAGGAGGCAAGGATGGCCTTTTTCTAGGTTAAAGATAATAGTGTCTGATAGAGTGGCTAATAATGATTCGGTATTCCTCGTCTTGCGAAAACCAAATTGGTTTGGGGTGAGGATGTTGTTTTCTTCAAGAAATTCTGTGAGTTGTTTGTTAACAACTTTCTCCATAGTTTTGGCTAACATGGGGAGGTTTGCTATGGGTCTGAAGTTAGCTGGGTCTGAGGTGGGAAGGTTGGGTTTTTTCAGAAGCGGTTTGAGCATGGCTAACTTGAGTTGGTTAGGTACATGGCCTTGGATGAGAGAACAGTTAATGATGTCTGTGACAGGTTTGGTTATAGTGTTGGTGATCAGACTCAGGGTGTTTGATGGAATATGGTCTGCAGGGTGAGAGGATGGTTTTATCTTCTTGAGGATATTCTCTATTTCTAGTGTGGATGTAGGCTCAAACTTGTCGAGCTTTATTGGAGTTGTGTTAAGTTGTAAAGTGGTTGGGTGCGATGTTTGTTGCATGTGTGAAG
Organism: Rhinatrema bivittatum; assembly: GCF_901001135.1. Taxonomy (NCBI): domain Eukaryota; kingdom Metazoa; phylum Chordata; class Amphibia; order Gymnophiona; family Rhinatrematidae; genus Rhinatrema; species Rhinatrema bivittatum. The sequence continues at coordinate 32,235,368 of NC_042616.1, read as the reverse complement.
GTGAAGATTGCTGGACGGTAGAGTGCGAGGTTTGTTGATCTGTTGCGTGCAAAGATTGTTGGCTGGTTGATTGTGATGATTGTTGAACGTGGTTTGGAAGAGTAGCTGCTCCTTTGAGAGGGGCTAGGAGAGCTGTGATTTTGTTATCGAAGAAGTCAGCTAGTTCATTCGCTTTGTTGAGAGCTTGATCGTCTGGAATGGAAGGCGCAGGGGGTTTAGTAAGAGTTGAAACATATGAGAACAGTGCCCTTGAATCAAAGATGAGGTGGTGGATTTTTTTGGAGAAGAATTCTCTTTTGGTTTTGTTAATGTCGTTTGTGTATGAGTTGAGGCACGTTTTGTAGGTGAGGCGGGTGGTTAAAGATGGGTTTTTTCGCCAATTTTGTTCCTTGCATCTCAGTTCTTGTTTACGTTTTTTCAGTTCCTGGGTGAACCAGGGTTTCCTGTTGTCTTTGTTAGGGTTGATATATTTGGTCGTCATGGGGCATATTTGATCTGCAACCTTTTTGGTGATGTTGATCCATGATAAAGTTGCAGAGTTGGCGTTGGAGAGGTCTAGGTGCACTAGTTCCTTGGCGAGGTGTTCGCTTAGTTGGTCTCCTGAGCACTGTTTCCGGACAGATATAGTTATTGGTTGTGTGGCTGTCGTAGGGAGTTTTTTTATATCTAATACCGAAGATATGATACAATGGTCTGACCACGGTACTGGGAGGCAAGTTGGGATGGTATGTGTTGCGATTCCCTCATTTATGAAGATGAGGTCCAACGTATGACCAGCTTTGTGGGTTGGTTCCGTCACAATCTGTCTGAAGCCCATATTGCTGAGAGAGGCGAGAAGCGTTTTACAGTTGGTGGAGTGAGGTTGGACATCTACGTGCAAGTTAAAATCTCCTAAGAGGATGGCAGGTTTTCCGGAGTTTAGGTGTTTTGCTGTGAGTTCTATGATTGATGAAGGGTCTGTTTCAAGTGCTCCAGGTGGGGCATAAATTAGGCCGATCGTCAGGTGTTTAGAGTTGAAGAGCGCAAATTCGATGTTTGATAGGGTATTAGAAGTCTGCAATGTCAGACCTAGAGTTTTTTTGGCTGCGAGGAGGAGTCCACCTCCTCTTTTTTTGGGCCTGGGTATGGAGAGGATATCGTATGCCTGGATGGGAAGCTGATTTATTAGAGCAGTGTCGGTGGGTTTTAACCAAGTTTCTGTGATGGCACAGATGTCAGGTTTTGTGTCGGATAGTAAGTCATTGAGTATGTGACTCTTCTTCGAGATGGATTGTGCGTTAAAAAGTGTGAGAGAGAAGAGAGTCAGCCCAAGAAATTGTGTGATCGGTGTCAGCAGGATAGGCCTAAGTCTCTGCTGACGGTTATGATGGTGATGGTTGGGGGGGATGGGAAATGGAAATGCACTAAATGGAAATGGAAACTCACGAACACTAACAGAAAATGTTACAAATTGACACTTTTCAGGTCAGTTAAGGTCAGTTAGGAATGAATATGTATTCCTATTGGCTGGCTGCCCTCTTATTTATTGATGTTTATTTATTATTTTTTAATTTATTTATTTATAGGTTTTTATATACCGACAACCGTTTGCACATCGTGTCGGTTTACAGATAACTTAAAACTTTTTGGCAATGTCATTACTTAGAACTTTTTGGCAGTGCCATTACATAGAACAGTAAACTATGCATACAAGAGAAAAACATGAACATATGGAAACTGGGTAACTATTTACAGGGAACGACGGTTCTTCAACCGGGGACGGATGCACATTGTAAAGATAATACATGGAGAACACTGTAAACAGCTCAGGAGGTCATCGGGGAGAAGGTTATTGGGAGAAAAGTCAACAGGAGCACATTGTAAAGGGTAATACAGGGAATGCATTATACACAGCTTAGGGGGTCATCAGGAAGATGGTTGTTGAAGGAACGGTAGGCCTGTAAGAATATTTATTTATTGATGTTACCAAGGTTCCCACTGAGGTGATGGTTGGGGGGGATGGGAAATGGAAACGGTTGGTAGCTTGACAAAAAAAGTTATGTGATGATCATCACTCATGTGACTAGAACTTGTTTATTATTTTTGTTACCAGGCAGGCACTGGCAGGTGAAATGCTAGTGCATGTTGAATTTGCCAACCCTTGTGCATTGTAGAAAGGTGGTCCTGGAACTATTATACACACTTCAAATATATGTATATGGTAATTGATTGTTGGTAAGTGTATTTTTGAAGTGGCCACACTGGCCAGTATGTTTACTTTCCCTCCTACTTTACTCACTAGCTAAGCTTTATAAGAAGGGCTTCTCTGCTTGTGTGTTGCTTTTGTTTGGTGTGAGGAGAGGAGAAACATCAGATCTTTATTCAATCTACTACATCTATTATATTAACCTACTCAATTTTTTTAAATGATTTATTATATCAGTGAATTAATAATTAATTACTAGGTGGTGGTGAATGTCTGACTAGGCTACTAGCCTAGTGTAACTGGCGAGGCTAGTGGCATTTTAGCAGAATTATAATTTATTAGTACTGCAGCATTAATATATTCAAGCCTAGGTAGGCAGGCAGTGCACCACTCCAGCAGTCACATCATTGCTTACTGTGCATTGCATTATATAATATATATAATATTATCAATCGATCAGTGTACTATTAGCTGCAGCTGGTGATTGATTAATACTGAAATATCAGTCTAACTACTAAACTAGTGTGTCGTCTTACAGTGCCAGTGTGCTGGCGCTGGACTTGCACGTGAGCCTTAAATTAATAAATCAATTGTTTGTTAGTAGTGCTAGTATATTAAGGATAATATTATTTATTATGGGGTAGCCTAGTGTCATTGGCTAGTGGCTGGCTACTAGCCACGCCAGTGAGCCACTAGTCAGATTACTAGTCACACAGTGACCTGCCACTTGACTATATCCTTCCTATGCTCTGTCCAGGCAGACTCAGGTCCAGCGCTTACTTTGTTGGCGCTGGACTTGAGTCTGCCTGGCTGGTGGCGGTTAGTGGTTACAATTTATAAATCTCTCAGTATCAGGGGTAGTGGCTGGCTAGTGGCTGGCTACTAGCCATGCCAGTGAGCCACTAGTCAGATTACTAGTCACACAGTGACCTGTCACTTGACTATATCCTTCCTATGCTCTGTCCAGGCAGACTCAGGTCCAGCGCTTACCTTGTTGGCGCTGGACTTGAGTCTGCCTGGCTGGCGGACGGTTACAATTTATAAATCTCTCAGTATCAGGGGTAGTGGCTGGCTACTAGCCATGCCAGTGAGCCACTAGTCAGATTAATAGTCACTCAGTTGACGTGTCACTGACTGACGAAGTCACTCACTAACTAACCCTTCTTTATATCTTATCTATTAGGTGCTGCTATCAGTACACTGCTGTGCCAGCTTACTTGTTGGTACTGGACTGGACTTGCAGCCATAAAGTTTTAAAATGTTTGCTGGTAAGAAGAAGAGTGCTACTGGAAAGAGAATTCCAGTCACTAGAAAAAAAAACTGTGATTTGATAATGATACCCCTTCTAATGCAGCTAATGTAAAAGTGCAAGGTAACTTGCAGGACAAGGAAGGAGCAAAATCAGGAAAGGTGAAAGTCAAATCTGTGCAGCAGCAGCAAAGTTTATTGATAGATGAAGTGCTACAGCAAGTGTTGAATAAAGAATCAGAGGACTCTGAGGAGGAGGATGACAATGTTGATGATGATCAGGATGAGGAGAAGAACACCACCAATGACAATGGTAGTAATGAATCAGGTGATGGTAGTCTGATTGCAAAAACCAGTACCACTGTCAGTGCCAGTATCCTCTCTATTCCTAAACCAGTTGAAAATTGGCAGGTTAATACAACAAGAACTTCTTCTGCTACTAGTACTACTATGACAACGACAAGAAATGTCCAGCCTAGAGTAAGGGACAGTAGAAAAACATCTAAGGTTTGGAATCATTTTAATGTTACGGATGATTGGAGATGTGCTGAATGTATCCATTGTAAAAGGATGGTGAGCCGTGGAAGAAGTATTGGACATCTTACTACCACCAACATGAAATATCACCTTGAAAGAGAACAGAGCACTGTTGCTTGCAGAAGCTGCAGGGAAGCCACAGAAGGAAATTACTTCAGAAGATTGTGTGTATGTGAAGCAGAAGCAGTCTCCTTCTCCTTCTCCTCTTCCCCGGCAGCAGCAGCAAGCTACTATTGAGCAGATGGGGTGGTGTCCTTCTTCAGTTTCACAGACTAGGAAGCAAGTAGTATCCAAAGTGGTGACACGACAAATTGCTGTAATGATTGCTGTGGATGATCAGCCACTGCAGATTGTAGAGAATGATGGATTTAAGCAGCTGATCCATCTTTTAGCCCCTGACTACAAAATTCCTTCAAGAACTAGATTTACCCGTCAGGTGATTCCTTCCCTGTACTCACAATGTCGTGCTGAAATGCAGATTGTGATGGCAAGGGCAAAGGGAAGGAGCATACATCTCACCACTGACCTTTGGACTAGTATGAATGCAATGCATGCATATTTGTCTCTAACAGCACATTGGTGGCAGCTGGATGAGGCATTAACTGACAGCACAAGAAGCAGTGGCTGCAGTAGCACCAGCAGCTCCAAAAAGCTTTCTCCAGGATACCGGTGGGCTTTACTGCATGCTCAAGTGGTAGACAAGAGATATACTTCTGTAAATATCTTACAGACAATTCAGGGGATGATGGAAGGATGGAAAGGGCTACTTAGAAGCAGTGATATGGAATGTTTAAATGGATATATCACTACTGACAATGCTGCCAATATGAGTAAGGCTCTGGATGATGGTGGATTCAAAGGCATCCGATGCTTTGCACATATACTGCACCTGGTAGTGAGGGATGCGTTGGGGCTAAGTGGCAAGGAAGTGCAAGGTGCTGGTACTAGTCAAGCCCTGAAGCGGTTGATTGAAAAGTGTCGCAAAATAGCTGGGCATTTCAATCGCAGTGTGAAAAGTTGGAAGGAACTCAGAGAAAAACAAATAGCAGTTAGGGCACCATTGCATAACCTTGTTCAAGATGTGCCTACCAGATGGAATTCCACTTATCTTATGTTGGAGAGGTTGTCTGAACGACAGACACCTCTGCATGATTTGGCAATGGAATCAGAAATTGGATTGGAAAATCCACTTGGATGTCAGGACTGGACAAACATTGCACAGATGGTGTATGTCCTCAAGCCTTTCAAAGAATATACTGATGAACTGAGTGCAGCTACAGCCACGTTAGGTGATATATGATCTGGAGCAGGTATTAGAGGAATTTCTGCATCAGACAGATTTGTCGAAGGAAGTGTTGCAGCTTGTGAAATGCTTAAAAGAGCAAGTACAGAAAAGGTTGAAACCTCTAATGGAAAAGGATTGCTATATGTTAGCTGCTATGTGTGACCCACGTGTGAAAGGCAATTTTGCTCTCAAGTGCAATACTCTTGCATCCTGGAAAAATAAGTTGATTAAAATGGTTGAAAAGATTTCAACTCCTCCCACTCCATCCTGCTCAACTTCTTCCAGTTCCACCAGCTGCTCCCCTCTCATGATGACACCCCATTCTCCTCCCAAATTTCATCAAACTGGTGCTATTTCAAAAGCAAGAGCAAGACTTGGCAGATTTGAGACTGGTGGTGCTGCTAACCAGCAGCAATACCTGCAAGAGAAGGTTGCAGAAATTCATGTGACGAATTTTCTCTCTGAGCCAGTTCAGAGCATGGAGTCAGATCCCCTGAGATATTGGGCAGAAAAAGCTTCAATGTGGCCTTATCTTTCCTGCCCACCCACCAGTGTGCAAAGTGAAAGAGTATTTTCATTGACAGGGAACATTGTGAGTCCACACGGTGCACATTTGAATCCAGACTTAGTAGAGGAATTGGTTTTCATCAAAATGAACCTTCCGCTGCTTGAGAATGTGAAAATTCGCTGTGACTGGGAAGAGGAGTGAGTCTCTTGTCTAGGATGGGGATGCAAGGTCGTTTGGGGACGCAGCAGGATGGAGCATTCAGCAGCAGCACTGCCTCATGATAGAACTGCCCCTGCCTCTTCACCTCAGGTGTCTGCTGTGCTGTTATCATCTATCTTGTCAGCTTGATGAATAAGGACATAAGAACATAAGAAAATGCCATACTGGGTCAGACCAAGGGTCCATCAAGCCCAGCATCCTGTTTCCAACAGTGGCCAATCCAGGCCATAAGAACCTGGCAAGTACCCAAGGACTTTGTATGTGCAATTGGGATTTATGGTTTATTTTTCAGGCTGAGACAGTTTATAGCTCAGCTTACCAAACCGGGCCTGGGGATTCCACAGCCAGTTGGATTTTTAGAATATCCACAAAGAATATGCATGAGATACATTTGCATATCATGGGGACTCAGTATATGCAAATTTACATCATGCATAAAATCCGGCTGAGTGGTTATTTGGGAAACCCTGGTTTATAGGGACCAATTTGTCTCACTCTCTAGAAATAAAGCCTGACCACCTAAGTTAGTGCCTAAATCAAAACCATCTCTCCACTATGTGTCATGAGTTACTTAACCTCCCTGTGGTCAGTATTCAAAAGCTTTCTCTGGCCGAGATTTAAATATTTCTCCCTGCTGAGCAGATACATGTTAAGCTGAATTTTCAAGTTGCATTAATAAAAAAACAGCATTTACATGTTTAAATTGCATATACTTGTTTATATACTAGTACAACATGAGTAAATCTACACGTGTGAAAAAAAGGGATGGTCCAGCTGTTCCCAAGTGGAGGCCAACATTTATGTATGTCAGTCGCTATTTTATAAGAGATTTACTGTATGTGTAGATTTGGCAGCTTAATATATTTATTCTCGCTCTTTATCTGGAGTAAGTGATTGTATAAGTCTTAACAGTGAAATACTGACTAGGTCGGGGTCTGGGAGAAATGGGGGAAACTGAGGCTGATCTTGATGAGTTGCAGATGGACTGGAAACTGAAAGACTAATTGATAACACTGGTAATTTTATTGCTGTGTGCATGTTAGAAAATCTCTTGACAAGCACCCATAAATCCCAATTTATAATAATTTTAATAATTGAGTCCACCAATATTTCTCAAACGAAAAACATTTTATTAACTACAAAAATATAACGAAAATAAATAATACTGTTATCAAAATATAACTTTAAAATGACAAAATAATAAAATTAAAAAAAAAAGTTGTGTGTTGTTTAGCACCCCACTCAGGGCTAATTTTGATACTCATTAGTACTCAAGGATGCGGAAAGGAGGATGGCAACCTGGGAGGAGGATCCTGCTCTGGAGCAGAGGGCACTGGCATCCCCTCCTCACGAGGCATCTCATGAGGAGGAGATACCTGTGCCCTCAGCTCCTGAATGGCCTCCTCCATGGCTGACAGCCTCCTCTGCACATCCTTGACATCTGCCCTGAGGCTGTTTACTCCCTGCAGGATCTCCTTCAGCATGTCAAACTGCGCATGTGCAGTGCATACGCAGCTTGGAGGAGATCCTGCAGGGAGTAAAGCAGCAGTGGTGCTGGTGCTGCTGCTGGTCCCTGCTGTGGCTGCCTCCATTCTTTCTTCACCACTGGTGGTTGTGGCTGCCTCTTCTTGCCCTGTAAAGAAATGTAAAAAAATTCAACATAAGATATAGAACAGGGGTGGGCAGTTCCGGTCCTCGAGGGCCACAAACCAGTCTGCTTTTCAGGATATCCCTAATGAATATGCATGAGAGAGATTTGCATGCACTCTGTCTCAGTTGTATGCCTCCCTCCCCTCTCACTGACTAATACCCCCTTCCCTCAGTCTCACATCCCCCCCTCCCCCATTCACATTTGCAGCACGTTGGTCAATGGTCAGGGCTCAATTATCTAATATAATACCTGGCCCACCAGCGACGGTTCCCTCCGTCCTCCTCTGCTGACAGCTACTGGGCTCAGGAAGCCCCGCCTCGTCCCTGCTGGTGTGTGGTTCTGTACGAAGACACAGATCAAATTTCAGAGAACAACAGTTAAAATTTAAAAAAAAAGGAATCAGATCTGACACAAACATTATTAAAACACAAATTCCATTACAATTAATTGAATAATATTTGTGTACTTGTTCTCAAAACAACCTACCAGGCAAAGGACACACTAATGTCCTGCGGACCTCCTCAAGCCAATCACCCGCGTGAAGTCTCAGATGCCGACCTGAGAATTAGAGGTAGAAAGGAAATAGAATAACATTGTAATTAATTTATTAATCAATTAAACACAACATGCCCTACTAGGTTATTTTTTTATGCAATATATAAAATTCAGTAATAAAAAAATACTTAGCTATCTTTCAATGTGGCATTCCAAATTCCCAAATACAAATCCCACCATTTCAAAATGATAAATAAATATAAATAATATACCACTAGTTAACATTATCTCTCACCTTTCTTCTTGAGATCTTCGATCTCACGCGGGTAAGAGGCTCTCCGGCAGAACTCCTCCTGGAGAGCCACCCAGGCAGCAGACTCCCTTTGAAGGTTAGGCCTGCTGCCTGAGGGGGTGTAGAGATGCTCCTCATCCAGGAGGAGTAGCCGGGCTAGGAGGTCCACATCTGCCTGTGTGAACCGGGGCTTCCTGGACCTAGTATCACGATCATCGGCTGCCTTTGAGGAGGACGGTTGGGCTGACTCCCTATCTCGATCCATCTACAATGAGAAAATAAAAAAGAAGATGAAAAAAAGTAAGTTCAGAAGCTCAGAATGCAAAGGGCTGAAGTATCCCACCCTTCACATCCCTCCCCCCCCACTGCTGGTATATGGGAGAGAGAGGGAGGGGGAGGGGAGGGGGTGGGGGAGGTGAAGGTGCAAGCAGCCCCACTCCCTGGTCTCTGAAGGACAGATCTCTTCAGAAAATCAGAGCTGCTGAATGCAGGGGCTGTCTCCCCCTTCACATCCCTCTCCCCCCCCCCCCACTGCTGGTATATGGGAGAGAGAAGGGGAAGGGGAGGGGGTGGGGGAGGTGAAGGGGCAAGCAGCCTCACTCCCTGGTCTCTGAAGGACAGATCTCTTCAGAAAATCAGAGCTGCTGAATGCAGGGGCTGTCTCCCCCTTCACATCCCTCTCCCCCCCCCCCCCACTGCTGGTATATGGGAGAGAGAGGGAGGGGGAGGGGAAGGTGCAAGCAGCCCCACTCCCTGGTCTCTGAAGGACAGATCTCTTCAGAAAATCAGAGCTGAATGCAGGGGCTGTCTCCCCTTCACATCCCTCCCCCCCCCCCCCCCCACTGCTGGTATATGGGAGAGAAAAGGGGAAGGGAAGGGGAGGGGGTGGGGGAGGTGAAGGGGCAAGCAGCCCCACTCCCTGGTCTCTGAAGGACAGATCTCTTCAGAAAATCAGAGCTGCTGAATGCAGGGGCTGTCTCCCCCTTCACATCCCTCCCCCCCCCCACCCACTGCTGGTATATGGGAGAGAGAGGGAGGGGAAGGTGCAAGCAGCCCCACTCCCTGGTCTCTGAAGGACAGATCTCTTCAGAAAATCAGAGCTGAATGCAGGAGCTGTCTCCCCCTTCACAACCGCCCCCCCCCCCCCCACACACATTCACTGTGCTCAAGTTTGCAGTTCCTGTGTTAAACTAAACTTTTTTTTCACTAGAGTAGCATAAAATAAAATGAAGTACTTTGTATATTAAACTAAGGAAACTTTACATAAAATGAAATTAAGTACTTCTCTATTTAATATGCTACTTTAGTGAAACAAAACATTTAATAAAGAAACTTGCAACCTGAGCTTCAAAACATTAACATACTATAAGAAAAACTAAACAAAAAAGTTTATTATTAATTTATTATACTTACAGTGGTTAAATTTACAGAGCAGGCTGTTACACTGTTCTACTACAGTACTGACTGAGTGCTTGCACTACTTCCTGGCACCTGCTGCTAGCACTTTCTCTTGTGGCAGTGGCTAATGGCTGGCTAGTGGCTACTGCGTGCTTATCTGGTATCAAAATGGCGACGGGGAACAGCACCGAGCATTTGCGGGTTAGTGCGCACTAACCGGAAAAAACGATTTTTTTAGCTAAAAAATCGTGCCAAACACGATTTTCTTCTCCTGCCAGCCGATTTCGATCGTTAAAACGATCGGGCACACGATTCACATCGCTACTAAATAATGATCACAGGAGCTGTAAAGCATCAAATCATCTACAGAACAGTAAGAGTGATGTCTGTGGATAATTAGGATCTCTGGAATTAAGGCAAAATCCATAGCCCAACAAATTAATGAGAGTACTCAGAGGATTCTGTGCCAGGCAGAACTAGTGGTGACAAAAAAAAATCTTCCTGAAATATTCCTTGTTGGGTTTTAATATTATTCAGATGGCGTGGTAGTCTGCCACTTGATATACTCAGTCAGTCCAGAGTTCACTTTGTACATGTCAGAGCAATTTATTATCCAAGAATGTGAGATACTAAAGCTTTTTTTTTTTTTTTTTTTTTTTTTTTAATGGTCCATCCATGCTATACTGAGGTTTCAACCTGTTTTTCACCTGTTCATGATGGCTTTATTGAGCACCAACTGGTCCTTGGTTCCATATCCTTCTCTACTGCTGCAATGTTATTAAAATCTGTGATTATATATTCTATCTGCATCTATTATAGCAACCAGTTTGTAGATTGTAGGTAGGCATATTAAACAATAATTAATTAGTGGGGACATTGCTTGGATTTCTTTTGCAAGAGTGCTCTTCCAGTTAACTACCGTAGTGTTAATCCTGGTTGTCTGATCAACTGATTTATTCACTTTTCAAGATCTTGTTGGAGAGATCAACTGCTTGAACCAAAACTTTGGCACCCCCATCAGGGCCATGGCTCTTCCAATTTAGAGCTCTTTAGCTAGTCTTCCAGTTCGCTCGTTGTTACTTCAGGCCATTCTATAGTTTTGATGCCCACCCTTTGCATAATTTTCCTGTGTGCTGGGTAACCATTCTGCTTCTGTTATACTCTATCGCAGTGGTTACACATCTGGGGGTTTACAGATCCCTAGGGGTTTGCTGGATCATTCGCAGGGGGGGGGGGGGGGTGTCCACTGGAAGAGAGGCAGTCAAAGTGCAATCACTGAGAAAAAGAGCAGGCTGGCCTAACCTCTGAATAGCTCTGCTGCTGGCTGATCCCACAATCAAGGAACCCAAGGCAGCACACTCAGGAAGCGGGAAAAGCGTGCAGCGGATCACCACCAGGAGGAGCCTGAAGTCACACAAAGGAGACGACTGGTAGCACGCTGCCTCCAGCATCCTAATTAGTTGCTGCCCCACATGACCGGGAGGAGGTGCAAGCAGGGCGATAGATATTGCGCAACAAGATGGTGCCCTCCGCTGGGGAGGAAGCGCCGCAGTTAATTCCGGCACCTCCCAAGCAGATGGCATTTCGAAGACAGAAGACCTCCGAGGCCCAAGTGCTGGCCAAGGGCCTGTCATGGGGATCTGGCTGAGGCCCAGGCGTCAGGAGCCAGCCTCCGGGATGGGTCCTGGTGTCTGGCCTGGGTCCGTGCTGAGGATCCAGTGTCGGGACCCGCTCTCCAGACAGGGAGCCAGCTTCAGGACCAGGCTGAAGCTTTGGGTTTTGTGTAGGTCTAGGCCGCTTTAGGTTGCCACAATAATCAGCCTAGGCTTTGGTATTAGATACCCCCCCCCCCCCCGAATGAGTAGGCGGAGGCCAGGGAGGATCTTGGCCCCGGCCTTTTTCAGATGGGACGAATGGGTGGGGGACATGGGCAGCCCCATTTTTTTTTTTTAATATTTCATTTTTTAATGAAATAAGTTAGACAAAATAAAGTTCATGGGAAACCAAACCCTTATAAATGAAACTAAATGTTTTCTTCCGGGTTGGTGCTCTTTCAGCTGCAGTAATGGTCTCTCCCAGTTCCCTATAGAATCGCTTTGGGTTCTGTCCAAATATTTTGATTTCTCCTCTCTTTTCTTCATATCGCCGCAGCTGTTGTGCTTCTGCTTCTATTCCCAGTTTGTTATTGGAGTAGATGAATTTAAGACGATCTTTTGTTTTGATATAGCAGGCTTCAGTTTGCGAGCGAGACTTTTTTTTTTTCCTTCCATTCTTTGAGGTACTTGACTATCAATGACATTTCCATAAACAATTGTTTTTCCCTTTATTTCTTTTTTATTAAATTTCTGTGATATCAATAGATGGTCCAAGATACAGATCTATTTCCATATAAGTCAGGAACTTCATCTTCTGATTTCTCCTTGCTTTTCTTCACTTTGCTTCTTCCATTTGGATCCTCTGGTGTGCCTTTAAAATTGATTTCCCATTAAAGCTTTACCATACTCTAAACATGTAATTGGCTTCTCTTTCAGATGAATCCTCTGGCGTGTTTTTAAATCTGACTTCTGATTAAAGCTTTTACCATAATCTGGGCAAGTAACTGCTTTCTCTCCCGAATGGATCCTCTGGTGTACTTTTAAATCTGATTTTTGAATAAAGTTTTTACCACACTCTGGACAGCTAAATGATTTTTCACTCATATGGATACTCAGATGTTTATTTATAGTTGACTTCCGATTAAATCTTTTACCACAATGTAGGCAAGTAAATGGCTTTTCTCCTGAATGGATCCTCTGATGTACTTTTAAATTTGATTTCAGATTAAAGCTTTTTCCACACCGTGGGCATGTAAATGGTTTCTCTCCTATATGAATACTTAGGTGTGTCTTTGTATGTGCTTTCTGTTTAAAACTTTTGCCACAATCTGGACATGTAAATGGTTTCTCTCCAGAATGGGTCCTCTGGTGTGCTTGTAAATCTGATGTCTGAAGAAAGCTTTTATCACAGTCTGAACATGTAAATGGTCTCTCTTTAACATGGAGACCATAATGTTTTTTTATATTTCCTTTACGATTAAAGCTTTTACCACATTGTATGCATGTAAATGGTTTCTCTCCTGAATGAATCCTCTGATGCACTTTTAAATCTGATTTATGATAAAATCTTTTACCACAATCAGGACATGTGAATGGTTTTTGTGCCAAATGGATCCTCTGATGTTCTTTTAAATGTGATGTCTGAATAAAACTTTTAACCACATTCAATACAGGTAAATGCTTTCTCTGGCAAATGCATCCTCTGATGTACTTTTAATTGTGATTTGTATGTAAAGGTTTTACCACACTCCATACATAAATGTGGATTCTCTCTTGTACGAACCCTTGATTTAGGTTTTTTCCTCCAGTCTCTTCCCCACTTACATCCCCGGACAAGCATTCCTTTCTCTTTCTCTAGGAGCATCTTCGGGGTTTCTTTGTTCTCAGCATATTCTGTCTGCTGCTTCATATTTTCAGGATTGATCCCATAACCTGCTGGAAAAGAAAGTGCAGACATCATTTCACATGTTTTCCTGTGCCCCCCAACATTTCACATGTTGGGGGGCACAGGAAAAATTCTCAGGCTTCATAAACAGACCCTCAGAGTTGAATGTGCAATGGGGAGCTAAGGGCATGCGTTTTATTCCAAAGAGTTTTTAGAAGGAAAATGGAACAGACCTGCCGTTAAAATCCAATGCAGCCACAATCATAAAATAGGGATTAGATACAAAGTCTTTTGAACAAATGAAAACATCTTATGACATCAGTCAGACTTTTCGTCATGTACTTATAAAGTAGAAATTACATTCACAAGCTTCTAGCTTTTTAGCACAAGACTCCATCCTGAATCTTTAAAAGACTGCAATAATCTAATACTACTTTGTCTTTTTGGTACAAATTGCAGTTTAGTAAAGAGAGTCTACAGATGCTTGAACCTCTCACCCGTTACTGGATTTCATCTCTAGGGAAACAAATAGCAGAAAAAAAACCACAACTATGAGTCATTTGATATTGCATTTACCACTACTATAGAGGCAAGTCTTCAAGAAATGCAGTTTAAGTTGCTTCATGAAATTTGTGTGGCTAGAATAAGAGCGCACAAGATGAAGCTTAACAATACCGAAAAATGTATAAAGTGCCATAGTGAACATGCACAGGCTTCTCGCTCCCATGCGCTCATGCGCAGGCTTCTCCCTCCCATGCGCTCATGCACAGGCTTCTCCCTCCCATGCGCTCATGCACAGGCTTCTCCCTCCCATGCGCTCATGCACAGGCTTCTCCCTCCCATGCTCTCATGCACAGGCTTCTCGCTCCCATGCGCTCATGCACAGGCTTCTCGCTCCCATGCGCTCATACACAGGCTTCTCGCTCCCATGCGCTCATGCACAGGCTTCTCGCTCCCATGCGCTCATGCACAGGCTTCTCGCTCCCATGCTCTCATGCACAGGCTTCTCGCTCCCATGCTCTCATGCACAGGCTTCTCACTCCCATGCGCTCTCTCTCACACACGTCATATCCCTGATCAGTCACTTTCATGGTCTCTCACATACACCCCCCCCCCTGACCAGTTTGTCACACACACATGCTCTTAATCACACACAGGCTGGCTATCTCTCACTTCCTGCTCCTCCCCCTCCCCCCCCGAGAGGACAAATGGAGCCTCCTCCTCCAACCCCCGCAGGCCAAGAAAGAAGAATCCCATCGGCCGCAGGAGGCTAATGCTGCCGTCTCCTTTGCCGATTGCTTCAGATTTTGCTGCGGGCCCATGCTGCTACTGCTACTTCTTTCCGGGCACCTCACTGCACCTCACTTCCTGTTCCGAGCCACGAGGGCAGGTGCAGGAAGGAAAAAAAAAAAAGCCAGCCGCTTCCACTAACACTGCTGCCGTTCCCATCCAGGTTTGAACGTGCTGATAGCCCAGATAGCAACGGCAGCAGTGGAAGATAGCCTGCCTCTTGCTCAGTGAAGGAAGGGGGGGTGGGGTGGGGGAAGAGCAGCGAGAGAGACCGGTAGCACGCGTCACACCTGCCAGTGCTTGGCGACGCACTGGTTGAGAATCGCTGACCTAAAGAATTACAGCAATCTTTGGCAATTAGTGGATACCCTCCACAGTGGTAGACCTGGTGGAGGGTATTTCACAGAGTGCAGCGATTAGAAAGGCTGACTTGAGTGAGTGTGATGTGTGTATGGGTATTTGTGAATGGTTTGCTGGTGGGTTTTGGAAAGGAAAAAAAGTTTCCTGCATATAGGGGGTTAAAAAAAGACACGATAAACTATCTGCCTTGTAAAAATGTTGAAGCAAATTGTTCAGCATTTCTGTTGATTTAAATATCTATTGTATTGCTGTCAGGATTACAAATGTGCATTTTGTTTCACCGATATGCTTAAACAGAAAAAAAAAAAAATAGATGAGTTATGTAAGCTTTAAATTTGCCTTCCTGAGAAAACATATCTCTGGGCATGACAGATAAGAAATAAGGAGAAATTACTAATCTGATAACTTCCTTTTCTTTAGTACAGACAGGTGGATCCAGAACGAGTGGAGTTATGGAGCTCTACCAGCAGATGGAGACAGAGCAAAGCTGACATCACAGTGTATATATACACCTGCACTAACATCAGCCCACCAGTATTCTCTGCAAAAGCCAACTGTGGACAAACTAACAAAACTTGATTATTAACAGACAACCAATCCAGCACTCAGCTCACAGGAACCACTGAGCTCAGACAAAGAGTGTAACACTAGTCTACGGACTGGACTGACACCAGTAATTCCTGGAAATAAATAGCCACGCAGGAGGACCATAGCACAAACATTCGGCAGCCAAGGGCGGAAAAGTGGATCCACCTGTCTGTACTAAAAGAAAAAGGAAATCAGGTAAAGTAGTAATTTCTCCCCAGTGTTCAAACAGGTGGATCCAGAACCAGCAGGATGTACCAAAGCTACTCCCGAACAGGGAGGGAGGCTGCCCGTAATCCAATCAAAACCACGCGTCCTCCCAGGCCTGCACATCCAAGCAATAATGCCTGGAAAAAAGGTATGCAAGGAAGAGGAGGACCACGTCGCAGCTCAGCAAATCGATGGGACACAATCTAATCTCCACCCATGACACCGTCTGAGCCCTAATCTGACCAGATAACAGCTACTCAGCATCCCCATATATGGCCATGACTACCTCCTTAATCCAGCAGGCTATTGTAGCCCGCAACACGATTCGGCCTGTTTACTTCACCATGGAGAATAAACAGGCGATCCGTCTTCCTGAGAGCTTTAGAAACCTCTACTTACCTCAAGATATGCCTCTTGACATCCAAGCGCTGTAACAGGTGATATTCATTCATATCTCTCTGTCCAGACAGGGAAATTGATTCAAGTGAAAATCTGAGACCATCTTTGGCAAAAAGGATGGAACGGTATGCAGCTGTATCGCCCCCCCCCGCAGTCACTCTCAGAAATAACTCCCGGCAAGTCAATGCCTGCAGTTCCCCGCAGGACAAATTGCCACAAGAAACACCGTTTTCAAAGTCAGTAACCTCAAGGAAAGGCTATGCAGCAGTCAAAAGGTTGGACTGCCAGAAAATCCAAAACCAGATTAGGAGGCCACAAAGGTACTGGCGACTGAAGGTGGATCCCCTTTTAAGAAGCTTCACCGCTTTTAAGAAGCGACCACATTAGGATGAGCTGACAAGGGTCCATCATTCACCTGACCTTGAAAACAGCCAAGAGCCATCACCTGTACTTTCAATGAATTAAGGGCCAAACCTTTTTCTCAATCCAACCTGCAAAAATTCCAGAATGAGTGGGATCCTGACCCACTCATTCTGGGTCAAGATCCCAGAATGAGTGGGAGGGAGGGAGGGCCCCTCAATCCTCACACCACGCCTCAAACACTCAAACTCACACACAAGCTAATAAAGTGGAGAACTTTCTTGCTCGAAGCAATTTATTTATTTATTTTATTTCTTTTATATACCGACATTCAATCGAGATATCACATCGGTTTACAGGTAACTGAGCGGATAGGGCGAGTTCTGCCCTATTTTACATTATAACATGATAAATATAACATGGTAACAATTATAACAGGAATATATGGAAAAAATAATATTATGGCATATAACATATGTACATTATGTCTTGATGATAAAATAATTTAGGTATCAGGGTTGATTGAAGGAAGTAAGGGGAGGGTAGGAAGGAGGGAGGTATGAGGAGGGGGGGAGAGATGCATTCGGGCAGGTTAAGTGTCAGGTGGGAAAGCTTTTAAGAACAGCCATGTTTTGAGATGTTTTTTAAAGACTTGTGATGAGGGTTCATTTCTGAGATGGGGGGGGGGGGGGGGGGGGGAGGGAGTTCCATAGGGTTGGGCCCGCTATTGTTATGGCTCGTTTGCGGGTTGTGTTGAGGTGTGCAGTTTTGAGATTGGGGATGGAAAGAAGGCCAGTGTTGGATGACCTGAGAATTCTTTGTGTGGGGTATGGTTGTATTGCGTTGTTTAGCCAGTTCATTTTGTTGTTGTTTATTTTTTTGTGCATGAGGGTGAGGGTTTTATATTGGATTCTTTGAGTGATGGGCAGCCAGTGGAGTTCTTTGAGAGTGGGTGTGATGTGGGAGGATTTTCTGTTGTTAGTGATGATTCTGGCGGCGGCGTTTTGTAGAACTTGTAGGGGTTTGATGTGGATTTCTGGGAGGCCAAGGAGGAGGGAGTTGCAGTAGTCGAGTTTTGAGAAAATAATTGATTGAAGGACTGTTCGGAAATCATGCGCTTGGAGAAGGGGTTTGAGTTTTTTCAGTGTTTGGAGCTTGAAGAATCCATCCTTAATTGTATTGGAGATGTGTCGTTTAAAGTTGAGTTGGCTGTCAATTGTTACGCCCAGGTTTCTTGTGGATGGGGTGAGTGAGATTCCTGAGATGTTTGGTACCCCCGGGTTGTTTGAGCTTGCTGGGTTGTTTGGGGGGGTGCACTTGAGGGGAGATGCGGGACGGTCATCGTGGATGTGAAGGATTTCTGTTTTAGCTTGGTTGAGGCAGAGTGATAGTTGAGATAGCAGGTGGGATAATTTTGAGCTGAGTTTGTTCCATCTTTCCATGGTGAGTTCAATGGACTTGCTTATGGGGAGTAATATTTGTATGTCGTCTGCATAGACGAAGTAGGTGAGGTTTGCATCTGAGAGGAATTTGCATAGTGGGAGGAGGTAAATGTTGAAGAGGGTTGAGGATAGGGAAGAACCTTGAGGGACGCCATGTGAGGGGCACTTGGGAGGATTCAGATGAGTTTGTCTTGACGATGTAGGATCTGTTTGAGAGGTAGGATTTGAACCATTTGATTGTAGTGTCTCGTAGATCAATTTCTTTAAGTCTGGTGAGGAGTGTTCTGTGGTTGATGGTGTCAAAGGCGGCTGATATATCAAGAAGTATCAGGAGGAACGATTTGCCTCTGTCGTGACCTCTGAGGATGGTATCGGTGAGGGCGAGGAGGAGGGTTTCGGTGCTGAAGAATTTTCTGAAGCCATGTTGTGTTGGCTGGAGAATATTATGGTCGTCAAGGTGTTCTGTAAGTTGATTGTTGACTGTTTTTTTCGATAATTTTTTCTAAGAATGGGAGGCTGGAGACTGGTCTGTAATTTGCTGGGTCTGATTTGTCGAGTTGAGGTTTTTTGATGATTGGTTTGATGATGGCGTTTTTGAGTTTGTCTGGGAAGATTCCTTGCTCGAGTGATAGGTTGATGATGTAGGTTATTGGTTTGACAATCTCTCTGATGAGTTTTAGAGTTTTGATAGGGATGGTGTCTAAGGGGTGGGATGCGGGGTTGGTTTTTTTGATGATGGGTTCAATTTCTGTAGATGCAACGGGTGTGAATTGTGACCATGTGTGTATGGGAGGAGGGATGTCCGTTGGGTCGGTGTGGGTTTGGGGAATCTTGGCAATGATGTTGTCGACTTTGTCCTTGAAGAATTGTGCTAGTTTTTCACTGGAGATGTGGTTGGAGTTTGACGTTGTGTCATTTTGGATAGGGTTGGTCAGGTCTTTGACGTAGGCGAAGAGGGTCCTCGGGTTGAATTGATAATCATGAATTCTTGATGTGTAGAAATTGCGCTTTGCTGTGTTGAGGTCGGTTGTATAGTTGTGTAGTAGGGTTCTGTATTTGTCTTTCAGGTTTGGGGTAGGGGTTCGTCTCCACTGTTTTTCGGTTTGTCTCAGTGTTCGCTTTGAGGTTTTCAGTTCTGAGGTGTACCATGGAGCTTTTTGCTTTGTGGATGGTTTGATTTCCTTTCTCCAATGTGGCAATCACTACAGTGGAATACCCACGCTCCAGCCTATGAGCCCTCTCAAGGGCCAATACCGTAAGAAATATCAAGCTGATCTTCATGAACAGGCCCCTGTCACAGCAGATCCCTGTGAACTGATAAATCGGATAGGAGGGGCCCACCAGAAGCCTTTTCAAATCTGCATTGCATGGCCTCCTGAGCCAATCTGGTGCCACCAGAAGCAGAGTCCCTGTGACTCTCAATCCTCTGAATGATTCTGCCCAACATGGGCCATGGGGGAAAGGCATTATAGGAGCTTCCCACTGTATGAGGGCATTGATGCCCAAGGCCTTTTGGTCTCTCCTGTGACTGAAGCAGCAAGGAACCTTTACACAGATGTTGCCAGAAGGTCTAGATATGGAAGACTCCAATGGTCTGCCTTGAGCTGGAAAGCCTTGTTTGACCATTCACATTCTCCTGTGTCCAGACTGTCTGCTGAGAAAATCGGCTCTTACATTCTCTTTTCCTGCAGTGTGGGAGGCCAAGCTCTCCTGAAGATGTACTTCCACCCATTCCATGAACTGGGCTATATCCTGCGACACTTGCTGGCTCTTGGTTTCTCTGTGGTAACTGATGTAAACTACTGTCGTTACATCATCTGATATTATCCAGACCACTTGACCCTGCAATCGCTCCACGAATCTTAAACATGCCAGATGCTTGATATTCCAGAGACTCTTCTGTAATCTAGCACCCTTGCGTGTCAATGTTTGACAGTGGGCCCTGCAACCCTGGAGGTTTGCATCTGAGGAGAGTTCTAACCAGTCCAGTGATCGTAGGGAAACCACTTTTCTTAGATGGTCTACTTGGGACCACCACTACAACCGTATGCCGATCTCCACTGGTAGATGAAGCTGAATCGAATAGCCTTGAGACTGACAACTTCAACGAACTAGCAGGCTGATGTATATGCACCCTCATCCACTTCTAGGGTGGCTGCCATCAATCCAAGCACCTGTAGATAAGACCACAATGTCTGGTGTACTGCTGCCAATTGCACCTGCAACATCAGCTGCTGAATGCTGCTCATCGGCAAGAATACTCAGCTTTGCTTCGTGTCGAAGCAAACACCTAGGTACTCCAGTGTTTGGGATGGCTGCAGCTTGCTCTTGGCCAAGTTCACCACCCATCCTAATTCCTGTAATATGGAGAATCACACTGCATGAGACCCGAAGGCTCTCTTCCAGACTCTTGGCACAAATCAGCCAGTCGTCCAGAATGCCATCCTCTCTTAACACTGCCGCAACCACCACCATAACTTTGGAAAAAGGTTCTGGGCACGGTGGCCAATCCGAAAGGCGGTGCTCAAAACTGATGTCGCTCCAAAACAGCAAAACGAAGAAATGGCTGATGCTCCTGTCAGATGGAAATATGAAGGTATACTTCTGACAAATCCAGGGACATCAGAAATTCCCGACTGTACCGTCATTATCACTAAGCATAAGATTTCCATGTGAAATCCAGTCACCTGCAAATGACAGTTGACTCACTTGAGAGCTAGGATGGGGTGATGGGAGCCTTCCTTCTTGGGCACAACAAAGTAAATCGAATATTAGTCCATATTTTCTTGAGACCTGGGCACTGGGACTACAGTCTGCAGGCTGAGGAGCCTTGATAACTTTCTCTGCAGAAGAGACAAGCAGTGGAGTGTGAGTTGCATGGAGAGACCATGGAGACATCCCAGGGAACACTGAGAAACTCCAGAGCATAGCAGTCTCTTATCACCTCCAGCACCCATTGGTCTGACGTGATCTTGACTCACCTCTGATAAAATAGAGAGGCAACCCCCCTATCTCCTGTGCCCAGGGGAGGGTCGGCACACCTTCACTGAGTGGCTGGGGGGGGGGGGCCTGAGACAAAAGGATTGAGACCTGCCCAAAGGCAGAGTCCTCTGAGAAACCGCTCTTTTATAGGATGAAAAATGTATGAAACCCTTCGCATGACCTCTTGTGCCAAAGGACCAACAAAGTCTGCTGCTTGTCCTCTGGTAACCTGGACCTCACCCCTCTTATTGGCCATTTTCTCCAGCTCACTCTTAAAAAAAAAAAAAAGTGAGTCATTAAAAGGCAAATTTAGTAAAACTAGACTTTGAAATTGCATCAGCCAACCAATTCCTGAGCTATAGCTGACATCTGGCTATTACCAAAGCCACACCTCAGTTGCATATAGGGAAAAATAACCCATGCTATAATTACACAATGTTGGGTTCCATATTAGAAGCTACCTCCCAGGAAAAAGATCTAGGCATCATAGTGGATAATGCTTTACAATCGTCAGCTCAGTGTGCTGCAGCAGTCAAAAAAGCAAACAGAATGTTAGGAATTATTCGGAAGGGAATGGTTAATAAAACAGAAAATGTCATAATGCCTCTGTATCGCTCCATGGTGAGACCACACCTTGAGTACTGTGTACAATTCTGGTCGCCGCATCTCAAAAAAGATATAATTGCGATGGAGAAGGTACAGAGAAGGGCTACCAAAATGATAAGGGGAATGAAACCTGGCAATTACCCAAACACTAAGAAGATCCCATGCTACTGATGCAATTAATAGCAGTGGCTATTCCCTAAGTAAACTTGATTAATAGCCGTTAATGGACTTCTCCTCCAAGAACTTATCCAATCCTTTTTTAAACCCAGCTACACTAACTGCACGAACCACATCCTCTGGCAACAAATTCCAGAGCTTTATTGTGCGTTGAGTGAAAAATAATTTGCTCCGATTAGTCTTAAATGTGCTACTTGCTAACTTCATGGAATGCCCCCTAGTCTTTCTAGTATTCGAAAGTGTAAATAACCAATTCACATCTACTCATTCAAGACCTCTATCATATCCCCTCTCAGCCGTCTCTTCTCCAAGCTGAACAGCCATAACCTAACAGTATGCAAGGTGTGGTCTCACCATGGAGCGATATAGAGGCATTATGACATTTTCTGTTTTATTACCCATTCCCTTCCTAATAATTCCTAACATTCTGTTTGCTTTTTTGACTGCTGCAGCACACTGAGCCGATGATTTTAAAGTATTATCCACTATGATGCCTAGATCTTTTTCCTGGGTGGTAGCTCCTAATATGGAACCTAACATTATGTAACTACAGCAAGGGTTATTTTTCCCTATATGTAACACCTTGCACTTGTTCACATTAAATTTCATCTGCCATTTGGATGCCCAATCTTCCAGTCTTGCAAGGTCCTCCTGTAATGTATCACAGTCTGCTTGTGATTTAACTACTCTGAATAATTTTGTATCATCCACAAATTTGATAACCTCACTCGTCGTATTCCTTTCCAGATCATTTATATATATATATATCTTGAAAAGCACCGGTCCAAGTACAGATCCCTGAGGCACTCCACTGTTTACCCTTTTCCACTGAGAAAATTGACCATTTAATCCTACTCTCTGTTTCCTGTGTTTTAACCAGTTTGCAATCCACGAAAGGACATCACCTCCTATCCCATGACTTTTTAGTTTTCGTAGAAGCCTATCATGAGGGACTTTGTCAAATGCCTTCTGAAAATCCAAATACACTACATCTACCGGTTCACCTTTATCCACATTTATTTATTTGTTGAGTTTTATATACTGTCATTCAGTAGAGCCATCATAACAGTTTACAAAAATACACATGTTTATTAACCCCTTCAAAAAAATGAAGCAGATTTGTTAGGCAAGACTTCCCTTTGGTAAATCCATGTTGACTGTGTTCCATTAAATCATGTCTTTCTATATGTTCTACGATTTTGATCTTGAGAATAGTTTCCACTATTTTTCCCGGCACTGAAGTCAGGCTCACTAGTCTATAGTTACCCAGATCGCCGAGTCTTTTTTAAATATTGGGGTTATATTGGCCATCCTCCAGCCTTCAGGTACAAGAGATGATTTTAGTGATAGGTTACAAATTTTAACTAATAGATCAGAAATTTCATTTTTTAGTTCCTTCAGTACCCTAGGATGCATACCATCCGGTCCATGTGATTTGCTATTCTTTAGTTTGTCAATCTGACCTACTACATCTTCTAGGTTCACAGTGATTTCATTCAGTTCATCTGACTCATCACCCCTGTCTCCAGCTGTGTGGGGAGCAGGAGAAGCAGGCATCTACCTTCACCACTGTGCTCGGCTTCCTGTATCCACTTGCCTCTCAGCTGGGTCATTTTTTTTCCTCTTTTTTTTACAGCTAAATCCATGCCAGAAAAAGAGAGCTATCAGACCAAGGCACTCATCTGGGGAAGAATCCACTGAAATTATCTCAGGAAATCTCAACTGAGGGAGGGACCATAAGGTATCACCACCAGGAAAGCGGGGCAATAAACTTCTATCATTCCTTCTCTAAAACCTTTAACGCAATCCCCAGTAGGGAGATCCAAGTCCACCATCTGCTGGAGACTGAGAATACTGGCGGGCTGATGTCAGTGCAGGGGTGTATATACTGTGATGACAGCTTTGCTCCATCTCCATCTGCTGGTAGAGGTGCATAACCCCACTGCTTCTGAATCCACCTGCCTGGACACTAAGAAAGCTAATGATATATAATAGCCTAGAAGCACAGAAGAGTGATGGCAGAAAAAGACCATATGGCCTATCTAGTCTGCCCATCCCTACAATCCCTATCACTCAGTGCTGTACCGTGGGACTCCAGCACCCAGGTGCCAAAGCTTCCATTCGCACCCCTCCCCCCTACCTTTCTCATAGCAATACTTAAAATCACAAATATACAAACACAGAAGGAAACACTAGGATTATTGTTCCTGCTTTTGGGAAAACCCATCATCCATTTTTTTTCAGTCCAGAGCTTGCCTAACACCACCCAGCACTGAGAAAAAGGCCCTGGAAGAGGCTGCCTTTTATTTCCATGCAAGGATTGTCCAAAAATAAGTAAATAAAAGGAACGAACAGCTGTGATCCAATCACACCACAGGTCAGCCTAGATCATTTCTATCAACCAAGAGGGAACACTGCAGCATTCTCAGAGGCTGGGATTTTCGAGGCTCACATAAGCGTGTAGGTGGGCTGCAAGTCAGCAACGCAGATTTTAAAAAGCTGCAAAGTATGTGTCTATATACCCGAGTGCGCATCAAAAATAAGGGGGGCAGAAAAGGGGTGGGGCCAACTTTTAGGATTCTGGCTGCTGTGTAGCCTCCTTACCACCAGAGGCCCTCAACGAGCCTCTCCCCTGGCTGGCCCAGCGTTCCTTGCCCGCCTGCCCTACGCCCAGACTCCAAAGTTTAACCCTGCCCTTGGTGCTTCAGCATGGAGTTCCTTTGGGCTCCCTGCTCAGTGGTCTGCAGGCCTTCTGGCTTCCCTCTTGCCTTGCTTCATGGTCTATGACCCTTAGGCCTTTCAGCACCCTTGCCCATCCTGAGATGTCTTGGCCTTCCCCTTGAGGCTTGGCCTCTTGCTCTGTTTTCTAGCCCCTGTCTGTCCCTCCCGGTTTCTCTTGCCTCACTGCCTTCGGGCATTCTGTGTTTCGGGTTCAGTGGTAGTCCTTTGCCCTGGTTTGTCCTGTCTTGTCGTAGTCTGTCTTTCCTTGTTCCTGTTCTGGCATTCTGTTCACACCCATACCCGCACCCGGTTAGTGCGCTCTAGCTCCACGCTTACCCACCCCCCACGCTGTTCCAGTGCTTCTGACGTTCACCCTTACCTCCACGCACACCAGTCCGACCCAGAGACTCAGCCCAGCCTCACCGGTCCACCCGCCCTGGCTGCAGACCTTCGATTCCGTGCCACTCCTGGAGGTGGTGTTCACCTCACCTTCCCACTGTCCATATTCCTAACAGTAACACCGTGTTTTATGACCGGAGACCGCAGTGCACGTCGGCTTGCCAGCTGCATAAAGCTTTACTGCTGCTCTTGATGAGTAGCAAGTCTGTAGGGCTAACAGAGGGGTCTGGAAGACCTCGATATGACCTGGGAAAACTGGTTGACTTAAATCGGACAAACTGGGTCGTCCCCTGTGCGAGCAGGTTTTGAAAATCCGCTTACATAGGCCTGAAAAAGCTGGCAAAGTCCTATGGAAGACATGCAAAGTAAGTTTGCGCAAGCAATCTCTTAAGATCGGGCCCTTACTCACGGGAGGTGCATTAAAAAAAAAAAAAACCAAAACAAACAAAAAAACCACAACATATGCATGCAAGGGTGCGCACGATTTAAAATTCCAGCGTATCTCCGCTCGCTTGTGAATAAGTGTGTGTAGGGGTGCATGTGCGCTCATTTTAAGATTGGCCTGCAAGAGTAGGAAATGCCATGAATGACAAAATCCGATTTCTAAAAGGAAGAAGAGTCCACCCAGCCTCTTCCCCCTCCTCCCATATAGACACACAAGTCCCCTCCCTCACCTCTCCAGGAGATTTTCAGACTTGGGCCCTGCGGCTCCCTGACCCATGGATCTTCCTCCCGCTCGATCTTTGATATATAAAGGAGAAGGTTTCTCAGATGAAGGGTCTGGGTCATCAGGTACCTCCAAAGCCAAGAAAATTGAACAAAAACCTTTATGCTGGGCCAGGCTCATTGTGAGTGGTCAACCTTCAGTCCTCGTGGACACCAAGCCACTCGGGTTTCCAGGATATCCCTAATGAATATGCATGGGATAGATTCTGTACCCACAGATTTGCATACCTTGGAAGAGATCTCATGCATATTCAATAGGACTATTCTGAAAACTCATGCGGACTGGACTCCCCCCTCCGGCTGGTGTCCATGGGGGAATGGGAGGTTGCTTAACCCTGGAATATCACTGCTGCCAATACTTAACGGGAGATGCGGTTTGATAAAGCGTTAAAGCTTGAGGAATTACATGGGGAAAAAGGACACCTGGTTTGCTTTTAATAGACAAGGTCGGTTCCAGGTCAAGTGGCGATTGAGGAATTTTAACCTGCCATGTGAGGACTGGACTAGCAACACCACCTCCTGCTGCTTCATTCCTACCTTTCGGATGCCTTTGACCAGATCCCCATCCAGTGCCAGAGGAATGTAGACTACACCAGTAGAGATGAAAGTACAAAAAAAAAATCTCCCCTATCCAAGGTGAGGACTCGCTCTGCTTCATTCCCCCATTCCTCCTGCATTTCAGTCGCTCTGACATTTTTGACATAAAAAACGCTGCTCCTCCCATGTCTCTGCCAACCCTCTCCTTTCTGAGCAGGTCGTAGCCTGGCAGGGTTACATCACATTCCTGGGACTCAAACTACGTCTCTCTGACTGCATCAACATCTAAATTCGCATTTGCCAATCAGGCTTGCAGACCTGGAATTTCATTCCCCAGACTTCAAACAGCCTTCCGGAGATTTCTCCTCCTCTCTACACTCTGTACAGCCTCTCACCTCCTTCCCTCATCCACCCCACTGCTCAAGGGTAGCCTGGCGAGATCCTCACCTTTATGTTTTATTCCACTGACGTCACTTGTTCACTGGAGGCTGACAGCCCAAATCTATTAAAACTTCCTTCTGCCACCCCTGTAGTTTAAACGCCTGCACGTGTGGTCTGAATCTCTCACCCAGGATCCTTTTACAAAAAAACATAGCCTTTTATTCTTCCATACATAGCACCAGCCTCCAACATATCTACAACTCTAACACCAGTTTTTCAGCCATGTATCAAAGTTGGTGATACGATATTCTCTCGTCATGGAATAGGGGAAGGAATGATCTCTCAGAAAATACGTCTGCTTTGGCAGCTGCCTAAGCCTCTCCCCCGCGCTCCTGTACTCCCCCTGTACTGTGCTGACTCCGCAGGTGCTCATGGGTCCCCGGGCAGACCATGACAACAAATTCTTTCTGCTCCTAAGACTCAGGACCCCAGGAGGCATCTGAGACCTTTTTGTTTCCTTTCGAATGTGCCCCCTTGTTAATGCCTTTGATACGAGAGTCCCTCGGCAGAAGAAGGGGTTTTCCGGTTTGGGATCTTCTGACCATACCGTTGGGAGTTTTGTGTACAGCGAGTGGCTTTCTGCAACTCCGTTACCACTTCAGATGCCAGCGAGATTAGCAAGCAATCAAAAAGCAAGTTCTTGGACTCTCCCCACTACCCACTGGATGTTTAAGTGCAAGAGCTTGGGAATACATCAGCTAAATGTCTTGTTACCCTATAGTGAAGGCATTCAAAACATTTTAGTGTACAAGTTATAATAATGGAACAATAAAATCATCTTTACCCAGCGATGTTACAGTTTCATAATTCTCCTGCATGGTCTCCTTGTAAAGCTCCTTCTGCCATTCTTCCAACATCTCCCACTCGTCCTCGGAGAAATAGACAGCGACGTCCTCAAATGTTACAGGGACCTGGAACAGGAAGAGGGATCTGCTCAGCACCCACAGCCTCAGGCACAGCAGCACAAACTCCTGACACACTGCCTCTAAAGTTTGCAGACAGTAAAAAGGTGTTTCTTGTTGCTGTGACATGCAGTGAGCAAACCCCAGATGCCGGCCTGCATCTGAGCAGGCAGCAGTGATGATTTTTCCACGGCACACATGATCAGGTCTGAAGGCACACCAGGGTTTCATAGCCCCAGATGCATGGATTTTACAGTTCACTGCACTGAAATGCAGCTCCCAATCCCTCTATCCTTCTTCCAGCTTTTTCCACCACCCACTCTGGAGTGTCTACCCCGTTACAGATTTTTGGATCATCTTCAGACAAGTAGATGTATCCCTAAGGCCCCTCTCCAATATCGCTAATAAAGATACTGAAATGAACTGACCCTAGCACAAACCCCCACCGATCACTTCTCAACTTTCGTCAGAATGAGAAGGAGGACACGTGCGAGGGTAACAGCTGCACTGGGGTGGATGGCTGTTTGGATCATTTTGGGAGGACACAGAAGGGGAGGGGGGGTGTCAGGGCAGGGACATAAGAGGAGATCTTGCATACTCAGCTACCCAGGAGGTGGAGTACAATGGAGGGAGATGACAAAAAACCCGTCGTGGATAAGGCGTGAAATCCTAATGGAGCTCCTGGTCTGCGGGCTGGCAGCTGAGATAAATACGCGACAGCGTGGACAGGATAACTGGGCAGACTGATCTTCTACCGGGTCACTGTGATTCTGTCCTACACCCATCCTGGTCAACACACCTGCATGCCCTCCGAAAACTAATTATAAGACACACCACAAATCAGAGGTCCTAAAGTCATTCTCCACATTTAATTGTCCTTTATTAACAAAATATTTCTTATAAATACATTCAATATGGCTGTTCTTTATGTTACCTACTAGGACCCTTACCTGAACACTCTAAAATCACATTCATGCTTTACCCTTAAATACCTTCATTCATACCACACATCTCTCATTAAGGTTATACAGTAGTATAAGAGCAATTAACAATTAAGTAGTATACAGTAGTATAAGTAGTATACAGTAGTATAAGTAGCAATTAACAATTAAGTAGTATAAGAGCAATTAACAATTAACATCACATATTACTCCTTTTGTACCTGTACATATTACTCCTTTTGTACCTGTTTTTCACCCACCCACCCTCCCCCCCCGCCCCCTCCCCTGTCTCGACCACCCCTACCCCTCTTTCCACAAGTTTGCTAGTTTTGCTCTGTTTCTGAGCTATGTTTTAAACACTGTTCCTTGTAAAGGCTCTGCCTACATATCTTTGTTTGTAAGTTATCTGTAAACCGGCACGATGTGCAAACGGTTGCCGGTATATAAAATTAAATAAATAAATAAATAAATATGTTTAAAAGTAAATGGGGAATAAGCGTCTTAAATAAGTATTAAAAAATGATGTATTTAGTATTGTAATTGCATTAGATGCAAAGGAATTTCTAGCACTTTATATATTTTATGTATAGAATGAGTGGGGAATGAGTGAGGCATGTGTGATATGAATGAAGGTATTTTAGGGTAACGCATGTGTGTGATTTTAGAGTGTTTAGGTAAGGGTCTGAGTAGGTAATATAAAGAACAGCCATATTGAATGGATTTATAAGAAATATTTTGTTAATAAATAATAATTGAACATAGAGATTGACTTTAAGACCTCTGATTTGTGGTGTGACCTACACCCATCCTGGCCAGTTCATTTCCCAGCCTTCTGTGTGGCATAGAGCCAAAGCCTTACTGAAGTCCCGAGAGGCAACGTCCTCCGCTCCTCCCCCATCCACCACTCTCCTCAGCTCATTAAAGAGCTGTCAGATTTCTTCGGCAGGAAACCAGTCCTGTAACCTATTTGTTCCAGGATGGTTCATGCTCCTTCAACTTTAGTATTTCCCTAGAACCTTGCCCACTTCTGAAATCAGACTGAGCTGTCTAGTTACCTGTTTTCACTTTTTTTTTTAAATTACATTTTTTAGGGGTTTTTTTTAATTACATTTTTTAGTTTTTTTAATTAAATTTTTTAGTTTTTTTTAAATTAAATTTTTTAGTTTTAATTAAATTTTTTAGTTTTTTTAATTAAATTTTTTAGTTTTTTTTTTTAAACAAAACAGAAGCAAACAGCGGTGAAAGTTACATGTAGTTAACGACTCTCAAAGAAAAATAAGACTCTGCACACTAATACACATGGAAATGTAATCAATGCCCTCCCACGTTCCCACTTTTGATGGGGGGCGGGCGGGGGGGTGGACTAGATCTTCTCTCCTTCAGTCTCTGGTCCAATATGCCGATGGCGGGGGAGGCCAGGTGAGGGCATGGGGCTGAGAATGGCTGCCATCATAGCCAGAGGCCTGGTCAAGATGCCGCAGCCCACAGCTTCCCTAGTCCACAAAGGGAATGGTGGGGGAAGAGTTCCTGAAGAAGAAAGGCAGGTGGTAAAAGGGGGGGGGGGGGGAGAGAACAAGAGAGAGCGGAAATAGTAAGAAGAGTTGGGGGATAGTGCCTAAAAGAAAGGAAAAAGTAGATAAGGACATAAAAATTACCAGGCTGGGTCAGACCAAGGTCCATCGAGCCCTGCATTGTGTCTTTGACAGGAGGCCAGTCCGGGTCGCACGTATCCCGCAAATCCCGTAAAGCAATTCTAATTCCTCTTACTCGCTTCTCAAGGATAGCAATAGGGTGAAATTTATACCTGCCCATTCGTTTCCTTTCCTTCAGTCCTAGCAGACCAGTCCATACACGTGGGAATGCGTCCTCTGGCCAGCAGCGGAGGCAGAGAAAAAGATTCAAGAGCTGGCCTCACTCCCTATAAAAAAACCAAAGGGCCTGGTGCTGCCTCAGCTCCTCGGGTTGCTACAAAACCATCCAGGAGCCAGTGTTGGTTCTCATTTCCCCAAAATGCCATTATAAGAAGAACCTACCACCATCACCAGCATCTCCTTTTCAGGGTACGAGCCCAGGGACCCAAATACCAATCCCAGGTTTGCACTCAGGGCTGCCACGTCCATTATGGACAACCTTGCCCTTAGCTCTCCTGAACGTAAGGTTCCCCTGGAGCTACAGAGAAAAAAAAAAAAAACCAACCCCCAAAAAAAGACACATTAGGCACAAGAATAATTATGTAACCAAGCCGCAAAGGTCAGGGATTAAGGATGCCGTCTACTTCCCTCTCCCTGGGCTGGGTTTCTCTGTTTGCAGACAGGCCCTCTTTTCCCTAATTCTATCTGTACATCTAATGTATCTATAGGCACCTATGCGACTATAACTGTCCTATCTATAAGTCCACTCATCACTTTTTCTTTTTACAGCCATTTTCCTCTTGGGGTGGGTCCTGGACTGGTCTGTTAGGACTAAAGGAAATTAACACCCAAGTATACATTTCACCTTCCTTCACATCCTACAGACCAGTCCATACATGTGGGATGTACCAGAGCAATCCCTGTTCTGGGTGGGAGTTGCTTGGATCTGCTTCCAGGATTCTCGTATTAGATGCCGTGTCTTTTTTTTTTTTTTAAACCAGATTGACCCTTAGCATTCTGGAAAAGGGTACGGAGATGCCCTTGTAGCTGCCCTACAGATTTCCCCTAGGGTCACTGGTCTGCCCGGTGCACAAGACACTGTCTGAGCCTTCGCCCAGTGTACATTCAGGCTCTCAAACCTTGGCCTTGACTTTAGTTCGTCTGCTGCTGTAATTGCTTTCTTACTCCACTGAGCCCTTGCATCCAAACACAACCATCCGCTTGACTTTCTGAACTCATTTGTAGTTTCCAGATACCTCAGAAGGAACCTTATGACTATCTAGAGATCTGAGCTCCTGCCTCTGACCTTCATCTTTCGCATGCATAAGCCCTGCCAAAAAATCTTGAACGTGCCCCATTATTTTCAACACAGCAGGGTGGCACATTGTGCACCATGATCCTTTGTTTTTTTTGTAGGATTGCCCAAGGACATCCAGGAGATGACCTTTCCCCCGACCAGTCCCTGAAATGCTCCTCTACGGTGCTTGAAAGGAAGCGACGGTAGAGCTTTTCCTAAGTAAGCTCCCTACCAAGCTGGGGGAGACCTCCCTCAGCGGAAGACTTGCGATCTTGCCTCTTCAGAAGAATTGCATCTGACTTGTGAGCAGGATGAAGCAGGTTTCCCTCCTCTGTTCCTTAGAGGCCCGCGTTCTATAGGAAATATTTTCCTTGTATTGGTTTTAAGAGTTCCCATATTCAATCATCCGGCATAAACGTCTGAGAAAGAAATATAGTTGAAAAGTTCAATTGAAATGAATCAAGTCTGACACGCCCCATGTGGGGCCTGAACCCATGTTGACCATGCACTTTGGTTCTTGGCAGAAGCTATGTTGACCATGCACTTGGCAGAAGCCATGTTGACCATGCACTTTGGTCCTTGGCAGAAGGACCCAATCGAGTGCCTGGACTCCTCCCTGAAATATTGTACCTCTCCTAACGCTGACCCTCTTGGCGGACGCCCAAACCCTAAGGCATGCTACATGGACAGCTTCCGCATTTCCAGCGAACCAAATCCACGTCATTACCTAACCTCTCTATGTAGTTTAGGCCTTATTGCACCAAGGTTGGCAAGAGAATATTATGTTCTTTTTTTTTGGTAAAAGTTATTTGCCCAAGGTGAGGGAGAACCCCCGCGCTGAGCTGCTTAGTCCTGTAAGAGAACGTCATCTTAGACCGGATCTTAACAAACTTGCCAGGGTACCTGAGCATTGCTGGTTCTCTAACTTCAACTTGAACCATTCTAAGTCTGGCCCTAGCTCCCAATTCCTTGATTGCTAATTTGTGGTCAAAAACTCTGGCATTCCAGCTAGCTGGCCTCTGACCTTTGTCAGGACCTGGCCCCTTTGGTACTCAACCAGAGTTCCTGTCCAGCTCGGGCTGGCTCTGACCTCTCTCTTTTCTCAATCTGTATGGTTTATGCTGACATACCAACTCCCTGAGAGACAGTCAAGGTCTGCTTCATCTTAACAGCGAATATGAGGGCCTACCCCTAAAAAAAGACTGGGAACAAAAAAATATATTAGACACTATTTAAAGGCAACATGTTGGCAAAGGGCTCGCTCAGTCTACACTAGGCTGTCTGCTTAAAGGAGATGCCAGTTTCCCTCCCTGTATAGGGGAGGCTTATTACTCCTTGCTCCAAGTATCCAGAGTCCCTGTTATAATCCAAGGGAGGAAACTCGTTGCTGTCCTCGAGGGATCCAGGAATAAGGAAGTGTTTGACCAATATCTGGTTATAGGACTTGGAGGAAAAAACACAGGAATGCCCTCTGAGTCTCAGGCATGCCCTTCATCCTAGGAGTCCCTGGATAAGAATACCTCAATTTCGCTGAAAAAACCCCAGAATAAAAAACCTGCAACCCTGAGCTTGTCTTTTATTTCTAAAAGCTACAGGCTCCAGAACCTGCGAATAACTCCCCTGTTTAGTCCTCCTCTCCCCGAGACCTACAGGGGAGGGTAAGGATTTCACCTTATTGATGCTCCAACAACCAGATGGCAGCCGCCGAGCCTCTCTGAAAAAAAAGCACACTCAAACCTGGATTACAACCTGAATGACTGCCTCCGCTAAACAAAAAAAAAACAAACAATCTTTTGCTAGGCAGACTAAAGCTTTGAGCATCAGTCAAAGTTTCACTTTTGGTTTTTTTTTGTTTTTGAATTGCACTCTGATACTGCAGAATTTTATTTACGTGGTGTGGCAGGACCCTACCTGTTGTCAGGGTCAGCAGGGGATCAAACTTGTGACCCTGGGTGTTCAAACAGGGGGGGGGGTTGCCGTGGAACTTCAGTGATTCTGCTGGTCCTGAAAGGGGAGGGGCTTCTACTAAGTCCCCTTGAGGACCAGTCCTTACTACAGAGCTCTCACCAGCGGGGAAAAGAAAACAAGGAAACTGGATTATATGATACAGGACTGTACTTATCCCCCTGTACGAGAGCACCCAAGGGTGCTGCCTATGCCCCGTGATCTTTTCACCTTGCAAAGTCCAGCACAAAATGGGGGACACCCGCTAAACGGAAGCTCCCCACAGCCTACCTTCCCTTTCTCTAGCCCAGAGCTTTCCAAACTTTTCATGTTGGTGACACACTTTTTAGACAAACATAATTTCACGACACGGTAATTCAGTCTACTAGTAAACCAGAGGTTAAAGGTTAAACGAACGAAACATATTTTGACAATTTATGTATGTTTCCTTAAATATATACATAAATAAAATGTTTCACGACACAACCTATCTCATGAAAACCTTAAATTTATATTAAAAATATATATTCCAAGATTCATGTTATTGTTATAATTTATGAGAAACAATAATAAAACAAATTGTCTGTCCCCCACACAGTCATCTCTCTCCTCCCCCCAGCACATGTCTGGCCCCCACACACTCATCTCTCTCCTCCCCCCAGCACATGTCTGGCCCCCACACACTCATTTCTCTCCCCCCAGCACATGTCTGTACACCACACACTCATATCTCTCCCCCTCAAGCACATGTCTGTCCCCCCAGCATGTTTGCCCACCACTCACTCATCTCTCTCCCCCCAGCACATGTCTGGCCCCCACACTCATGTACCTCGTCTTTTTGATTGTTGCCAGTTAAGTGCTTCACTCCCTTCCATGATCACCAGACACTGCTGCTTGCAGTCAGTACTCCTCATAGCCAGGCCTCATCGGCAGCAGCAGCCAATGCAAGGATGGCTGGGCTCGTTCCACCCACCAAGCCCCCCCAAAAAACGCGATTGACAGCAAAAATCACCCAATAATAAGCAACCCATAAACTGAAAAAAAAAAGTGAATCTCTAGAAAAAAAAAAGCCCAAACTCGCATCAGAGTTGACCGGGCTTGCGCGACACACCTGCACACTGCAGGCGACACACTAACGTGTCCCGACACACAGTTTGGAAAGCTCTGCACTAACGTGTCCCGACACACAGTTTGGAAAGCTCTGCTCTAGCCCCACCAGCCGTGGAGCTGCCTGGGTCCCTCTGTCCGGGCCCTTCCCTTCTCTCAGATCCTTTTACCTGGGAGAAAACGGAAAGCAAAGCACGGCCTCCACTGAGGAATGCTAGACTCACTGCGAGAGGTCCTTAAACACCAGGGATCATCGTTAGCAGCCTAGGGAGAGATAGGAAAAAGAGCCACGCCTTCCTCCTTCTGATCTGGGAGTTTGGAATCTTTTTTGGGGGGGAGCAGCTATTTTTTTTTTTTTTTTTAATCGTCTGCCAATATCTCCCAGCTGGATTTGGTTTAGTAGCCTCCTTCTTGCAGAGGACAAAAAGGAGGCGTGAATATCTGGCTTGCTTGCCTTAACATGCACCCTTCCTTCCTAATATATAAATGTTTTATTGGAAGCTGCTTAGCACTTGGAATAATGCGGCCTAAAAATGTTCTAAATAAAAATACAATATATAATATAAATATAATAAAATAAAATATTAAAAAAATGCTCCAGTTTATTAATAATTATTTGTAACTTGAATCTTCTTAACCCTATTGTTAATTGCACCAGTTTGTTAATAATGCTCCAGTTTCATGTAACTGTTTTATGTAAACCGACATGATATACCTACGAATGTCGGTAAATAAAAACCACAAATAAATTCATTAAATAAGTACCGTATATACATGTACCTACAAGGGAAGGCTCTGGCTATACAGCTCTCTATATGAAAACCTCCCACACTTTTTTTTTGGAGACAAGCTTACTGAATCTTCTAACTATAAACCCTGGCAAGAGCTGGAGGAAGGGGGGCACCAGAACGGGTAATTCACAACCAGGTTTCAGGATTCTAACCGGCTATTTGCATTTCAGTCCAGCCAAGGGGAGTTACCCGATTACAAGAGAAACAATCAGCCAGCTGCACGGCCTGGTCCTTCGAGCTTCTGCAGCTCCTAATCGGCCTTGCCTGCCTGTTGGAGACAGCCCTCAAGAAATTTCTCTCGACTGAGAACTTGGTACTCCCAATCACCGAGCATCGCTCCCTTTCCCTGAAGGCGGATCAAAGCTAGTGGGTATGACAGTCCGAGCAAAAACATGCCAACATTTTCTCATCCATTACCCGACATGCTGATGTCCTCAGCGTTAGCTGTGCTGCCTTCTTCAATTCCTGCTCCTACCAGGGAGAAAAATCAGGCTCTGCGCCTGCTGTCCTGGGAGCCCACTCAACCAGGGAAGTCGGCGCTCTGTTTGAAACCCTGTTTTCGTGTGCCAATGAACGCTTAGGGCCTCAGGCCCCGTTTCTCCTCAGACTCCCCTTATTAAAAAAAAAAAAAAAAAAATGACTACGTTTGAGTTTCCCTGCACTAGCCTAAATAGATCTGGATTTAACCGAGAGCCTGCTATCAATGCTACCCTAGGAGCTCGCTTCCATCAGGATCTCCAGTGCACTTTGCCTGTTTTCCTGTGCTTCTGCTTCTAGGACACACAGGACCGTTGGCTGTTTTTCCTGGGCTTCCACTTCTAGTAGGCTATTTGAGGACTCTGGCTGCTTTCCTGAAAGATCAGACCGAAGACACCACAGGAACAAATGACCGCGTATCCATCTATCTGTGTGCACGTCTGCGGAGGGAGTGACATACTGAGGAGCTGAAGCAGCTCCAGACCTTTTATAGAGAGAAGTCAGCTCTTGAATTTTATCCCTGCCTCCATTTGCTGGCCAGAAGACGCATTCCTACATGTATGGACTAGTCTGTAGGACGTGAAGGAACTTTTCATCTACCTGGCTAATAACGTGTGATGGATTTTCCCTCCAGGATCTTGTCCAAACCTCTTTTAAAGCCGGCGATGTTATTCACCTTGAGCACATCCTCTGGCAACATTCCAGTGCTCTAAGTGGGAAAAGTACGAATTTGTTTTGAATCTGCTAGTTGTTAGCTTCATGCACGTCTCCTTGTTTGCATATTATTTGAAAGGGTAATAAATAAAATAGCCTTTAAATTTACTCATTCCACCCCAATCATGATTTTATAAACCTCTATCATGTCCCCTTCTCTGCTGTCTTTCCACACTGCAGAGCCCTGGCCTGCGTAGCCTCTCATCGTAGGCGAGATGTTCCATCCCCTCTCTCATCTTTGGCGCCCTCCTCTGCGCCTTTTCTAGCTCTGCTATGTCTTGCTTAAGAGGACTGCTTATTATGGGTGTGTACAGTGCTGTGTATACCCAACAGTGTTATAAAGAGGACAGTTTTCAAAACTACTTAGGTGAGCGACACAAGCTTAAAAAAACAACACCACCATCTACAGTGCGCTAGAAGTACACGTGGCCTTCCACAATTCACATGCCTTACCCACACTAATCTGATTTAGAAAACCACTTTTCCCACAAAATACTGCTCAAAGCGACATATAAAAACTTTAGAAGAAGGCATTCCCCGGGTGCATTTAGGTCAGGGGAGGAAATAAACACACACCGATTGCATTTTCAAATCTGTGCAGGTCACTTACAACGGAGAAAGAAGTTGCTTGGGACCACAGGTAGGCTGTGCCCATGGCAAGTTTCTCTGAGAACTGGGGCAAATCCCGCAGGAAAAAAACTAAAGCTCTAAAAAAAAAAAAAAAAAAAGCTATGTGATAGTAATGGTGGTGAAAATAATGGAAGAGACACACAGAAAAAACAACAAAACACTAAACTAAAAATATAGACCAAAAACCAAATTAAAAATTTTAAAAAAAAGTGAAATAAAATAAAAGGAAAAATTACCTGGCACCTCAAACATTTTAGCTGGTGATTAAGATTTCTTTTTCCCCCCCCATTTCAATTTTTTATTGAACAACTTCAGCACATGGAACATCTTGCCAAAAAAAAAAAAGCCACATGCATAAACGAACAAGCCCTCTTTACCAGGGGGCAAGCTGAATCGTACAAAGTCTAAAACCCCAGGACATTAATCAGGATGACACAGGTCACTCTACTTGAAACCTGCCACCTCCATGAGAACTTCCACCCCAAGGGCACGCCATGACATCATGCCCTGAACTGAATCTCAAAGACGCCTTCAGCGAATACAGTGCAGGAGGAAAGCATGCGACACCCAACAGCCACAGAGACGCAGAGACGCAGAAAAAGGAAAAAACACGCCAGGCCCTGGACGGGAAGATGCAGTTATGAATTTAGCAAAGTCACACAAAAAATGGTAATTGAGCAGGGGAGTAGATGGCCCGTCTACTTATTGACTTCTCTGTTAACTTTTAGCCACTCAACACAGGGCATCCAGACCTCTTCAAACCCGGTCAAAGAACCATTCCTGATCGCTGTCAATTTCCCCCCATATAGTACACTCAAAAAAAAAAGTCTTCCCCAAATTGATAACAGACAGGGAACCCCCAACAGACACCATTTATAAGCTCTCTCATCACTTTAAAACAGCCAACACCACCTGCATCAAAAATGTTTATGCTCCATTTCGGTAAGTGACAGATTTGGGATCCCCCACCAAGTACAGTTTCAGATCCTCACCTCAGTTCGTCCCATGAGCGACTCAGAAAAATAAAATGATCTCAGCCCCCAACTTCTGCACTTCAGGACAACCCCACCATAAATGGAAAAAGGTGTGCCCCCCCTCTCTCCGCTTCCCCGAAGGCTGGGAACTGTCTATGAGGTTTAAATGGAGTCCAACAGCAGCTCAAACATATTCTCCATTAGGGCAGAGGAAAGAAAACTCTTCTTCTCAGCTAAAAACACTGATCCCATCCCCACATCTTCTGGTGCCTGCCCCCCCCCCCCCCCCCCCCCCCCAAATCTCACTCCCATGCCCTATCAGCCAGTTTATTCTTCAAATCAACATTTAACAGACCATAAAGCTTTGAGATTGGTCTGCAGTGATTAAGATTTCTAAGTAGTTTTCCACCCCGATTAATCAAATGAATTTAAAAGTGAAAAGTGAAAAGACTTTGCCTTAATCATAGTAATTAATATCCCTACCTCTTAAGGGCAATTCTTCAACGCTATAAGCACATTGACTGGCATATATGTTATATATTTAAACCCCTGCTTCTTTTCTCTGATCCAAGTTATATTACTCCCTTGTTTTATTGTAACTGCATTCCTTAGCCTTCTCTTGTTTAACGTTTTTTTTTTTTTTTACTACTATTACTATTATTTTATTATTATTATTACTTAGATCAATGTTATTTATTGCCTTTTGTTCCCTATCTACTTGTTAATTGTAAACCGACATGATGCGATTTTTATCGCGAATGCCGGTATAGAAAAACTTAAATAAAAAAAAAAAAAAAAAAAAAGTGTACTTGCAATCAAGTGTACAATGATTACAATTTTTTTTAAACCTTTAAAATCATTTCCAAAAAGGGATGCTTGTTCCCAGGCGCTAGCAGTGAGCAAGACGTTTATAGGGAGTCCAGGGAAAGGACTGTAGTAATCTCCTCCCACAATCTCTGAAGAGTGTGTATGTGTGAGAGTGAGAGTGTGAGTGTAGATCTGAGACACCGGTCATGTTAGCAGGAGATAAATAATGTTATTAAATCCCTGACCTCCAGTCAATGATCAGGATGTGTGCCTCCTGGAGAACTGTGCACAACCTTTACAGGCAGAGATACTTTCTTTTGATCAGGCATTTTACTCCTGCTCCTTTCATCTTCCAGCTCAGTTAACAAATGCCTCTGGGGCAAGGTTGGGGGCTCCTGCAGTCTCCTCCCACTACTACCCAGGGGTTTCTTCCTCTTTCTCAAGAAAGTGATCAGATACGCTCAACATCTACCTGATTCAGGATTAGCTTAGAAAGAAAAAAAGTCAGAACATAATATCTCCTGCCATCCTGAGCTCAGCCCAAATCCACCTGGGAATTCACACAAGAGCTCCTAAACCCTTTAAGAATATGTCTTTCCCTGAGCACAAATTAATGAAAAGCTCCAAAAAAAAAGTTGCCTGTGCACAGAAGTATCTTTATCTGATCTCCTCCTGTAAGCTGCAGTAGACCACAAGCCCTTCACTGCACGCCTAAATGACCTACAGGTAAGTAACCCTTGCATGGTTCTCAGCCTTCCTCAAAGACTTAACTCAAATCATATCCATTGGAATGGCTCTCTCCGAGCCTCAGCCACTTTCCTGCAGGGTCCAGCAGGGCTCCATCTTATCACCCACTCACTTTAACATCTACAGAGGCCCTTTGGGCAAATTTACTGTAATACACCAAACCATGCACTACTCCTGTGCTAACATCCAATTACTGTTCCCACTTA
The DNA here is from genome assembly GCF_901001135.1 of Rhinatrema bivittatum. Taxonomy (NCBI): domain Eukaryota; kingdom Metazoa; phylum Chordata; class Amphibia; order Gymnophiona; family Rhinatrematidae; genus Rhinatrema; species Rhinatrema bivittatum. Next base: position 32,195,667 of record NC_042616.1, on the reverse strand, counting down.
ACTCAAACCAAGACACTATCAACCTAAACATTACATGGACAGGTTGGTTTGCTGGCTATGACAAATCAAACTAAATCTTTCATCCTAATAAAATTTAAACGCAAAAATATAAAAATAAGCCAAGTCTGAACACTAAAAAGACTGAAATGTTGTGAATAGGGAAGCATGAACTTACCCAGCCTTACCCAAATGATCCTAGACTGAACAACACTGACCCTTAGTGCCAAGCCCAGAGTCTGTGTTTCATTTTGGATTCTTAGTTAACCATCAAACCTCAGATCCAGTCGGAGACCAAAGCACCTCTTTCACCTCTGCCCCGCCTCTGGATAGCTGTGCCTTCATAACTGAAGAAGGAGCCTTTCTAATCTTCCATTTAGACTACTACAACGCACTCTGCACTGGCATCCCTATAACACTTAATTGCCACTTCCGTCTCTTAACAGAATTAAGTTAACATAAGTTCCTGCAAATTTTGTTTAAATGTAAACCGATGTGATATGTAAAATCGAACACCGGTATATAAAAGTAAATAAATAAATAAATTCCCACCTGGTAATGAATGCAACAAAAAAAAATCATCAAAACACAGATTCTAAAGACACCATGCTGGCTCCCGCCCTCTACTGCACCAAATTCAAACGTCTAACATTGGCCCATAAAACTCTCAAAAGTCAAGCACCAACCTACCTCATATCATCTCTAACCCTTTACACGCTCACTTGCTTTCTGAGCTCCTCAACACAAGCCCACCTGGCTGTACTCTCGCCCCAGAACAATAACCTTCACAGTCAGTTCCAACACTATGGAGCTCTCTAAGCCCCTTCCCCATCAGACTAGCCCCAGACCTTTCAGAAAAGGCTAATGAAAACTTGGCTGTTTGAGACTTTCAGCAGTAGCCAAGGGACCCAAGCCCTAGCAAATTTTATGCGGAGCTACTGAACATAAATCTGAATTATGAATAGAACTGCACTGTAGTAACCCAACCAATATATGCACCCCTTAGCCACAAAGGTCTTTAAAGTGTTTGTGACACCGCTGACTCCTACGTCTTAAGGAGAGGACTGTAATGCTTCTACGATGTCGATGAATACTTGATTTCTTGCTCCCTCTGTGTGCCATGCCTCCCATTCACCCATCATTATCTGAAAGACACCACCCCCCCCCCCTAATCGCCGCCGCTCTCATTACTACTAAAACCTGTCGTAAGGCTTTGCATTACTGTCCTTGTCAATTCCCCTCTGCCAGCCCTACCTGTGCAGCAGGCTCTGCCTCGGCCATGCTCTCTCCTGCTTTTCTGGGGAGGAGGAAGGTGTAGGCTCGCTCTTCTCTCTCTCTTTCTTCAAAGCTCTGCTCCTCAGTGCCCGAAACTTACAAATTTGCCGGCACTGCTGGCAGCAGAACAAGGACTTCCCACAAAGGCAGGGGCGGAGGGAGAAGGTGTATAGCGAGAGCACCGCCTGATGACGTCACCGGGGAGGGCGGATCTTTAGCTGAGGGCACCGTCTGATGACGTCACAGGGGAGGGCGGATCTTTAGCTGAGGGCGCAGCCTGATGATGTCACGGGGGAGGGCGGATCTTTAGCTGAGGGCACAGCCTGATGACGTTACCGGGGGGGGGGGAGGAGAAGCTCTACACAGAGTACAGATTGGAAAGAGGTGGGGGTGGGACAATGCAGGGCAGCTAAAACAGGGGCCCATACAGTAAAAACCGCGGGACTGCCGGCGCTCCGAGACCAGCGCCCAGGCCACGCTCCTGGGCACGCGATCAGGTCCAGGAGGCGGAGCTTGATAAAGCAGAGGTTAGAATTCTGTTCCTCTGCAGCTGCGCGCGTGGGTTCCCGCGCAGGAAGTACAGATTCTCCTCAGTCTGTGATTAAGCTGTAGTAGTCCAAGACCGATTGACTGCCAGGGAGGCGGGCGGGTCAGCATGGCTAATTCATCCTGCTATCTACGGAAACACCGTTTACAGTAAGCAAACTTGCTTTTCCAGTCGATAGCAGGGCTGAATTAGCCATGCTGTCATGGGAGTCCAAAGCACCAGATCACGTTTGTAATCAGCGGTAGCGGTGCGTGATCTCCGTTCAGTGGCAGTCAATGAGAATTAGATGACAAAGAATGCAATACTGCCTTTCCTATCTTTGCATCTTGCGAGGTTTGCTGGTCGAGGCAGTAGTGAGAAGTGAAAGTATGTAGAGACGTCCACGTGGCCGCTGTACAAATGTCTGTAGGCTGGACGTTGTTAAGGTGCGCCCACGAGGTGGACCAAGCTCTTACTTGGTGAGCAGTGGGTGTAGAGGATAATGGTATGTTATTAGTCTTATAGCAATACTGAATACATTGTACAATCCAACTAGAAACGGTCCGTTTGGATACTGGCAGACCCGGTGCTTTAGGGTCAAAGTGAAGGAGTTCAATTTTATGGACGATCGAAGGATGAGAAAACCTGAAACCCTGTGATTAACACTGCCAGCAGTGACACGCATTGAAACGCACGGCCATCTTGAATGTACTAACATTTGAAACGCAATGGCATGCATTACGCAATTACGTACTTACGCACTGACATTCGGTGAAACGCACCACGCCATTTTGTGATGATAATTTGTATTGTATTAATACGATTGCTGCTATAAAATGTCTAACCCGTCAATTAAATGACGAAACAATAAGTCTGATTATAAGCTACACCTACTTGAAAACCACGTTAGAAAATGCTTGTTCAGCAGGTTTGTAGAACGCATGTGCTCGAGATAAGAAATGTAGAATGTATAAGAGCCAGCTCCTAAGGGGGCGTGGCATGCAGTTGTACTAAGCCTTTGCCTTAGCTGCATCTTGCTGGCAATAAAAGTCTATCTTTACGGATCAGTTGTCTGGGCCTCCTTTCTGACTAAAAATTAGACGGTTACAAAAGGAAAGAAATAATTGTGAAGGTCTGGATAGAGCCTGTGTTCTAGAAATATAACACTGTAGTACCCGTTTGCAGTCCAGGGTATGAAGGAGCTTTTCCCTATCACTTGTATGAGGTGATGGAAAAAAGGTTGGAAGCTCAATGGTTTGGTTGAGGTGGAAAGACGAGATGACCTTTGGCAAAAAAGATGGATGTGTCCTGAGAACGACTTTGTGAGGATAAAATTGCAAGTAAGGAAAATAATGTACCAGTGCTTGCAATTCACTAACTCGTCTTGCCGAGGTTACGGCCACTAGGAAGACTACCTTCCAGGTTAGGTATTTAGGGTGGGCCGAGTCCAATGGTTCAAATGGGGGAAGCATGAGGTGTTCCAAAACCGTGTTAATGTCCCATGGTATTGTCGGCTTGGATATGGGTGGTCGTATACGATACAGTCCTTTGATGAAACGCGAAAGGAGTGGATGGGTGGAGATAGTAGCGTTGTTACACAAACTATGGTATGCTGCGATGACAGCATGGCTAATTCATCCTGCTATCTACGGAAACACCGTTTACGGTAAGCAAACTTGCTGTACAGATTGGAAAGAGGTGGGGGTGGGACAATGCAGGGCAGCTAAAACAGGGGCCCATACAGTAAAAACCGCGGGACTGCCGGCGCTCCGAGGCCAGCGCCCAGGCCACGCTCCTGGGCACGCGATCGAGTATTTAAATGAGGGTCCGCGGTTTTTGACAGGAGCGAGGGCTGTCAGTGGGTTTGACAGCCAACGCCCAATTTTACCGGCGTCGGTTCTCAAACCCGCCGACAGGTACGGGTTCGGAAAAGGGATGCCGGCAAAATTGAGCGTCCGCCTTCCAACCCGCGGGCCACGGGCAGGTTTTACTTTTTTTTTTTTTTTAAATTTTGGGGCCTCCGACTTAATATCTGCTTTTCTGTACACTTTCCCTGTGCCGGCCGAAATTAACTTCTGCCTCTGCTTAGCATCCTCACATGGAAATCCCATGCAAATGAGAGCATGTAGCAGTACACCCGGGTGCAGAGAGGTGCGCTAGTTCCTAACCCTGGTTGGAAACTTTATTCTTAGTTGGAGAAGTATAGTTTCTAACCTTGCTGAGCTGGCCCTTAAGCATTTTTCAAATCCTGACTTATCCAGCTAAGTGGTGGCAACTGACTGCCATGACTTAGCAGGATAAGTCCACACTGTAAGAACATAAGAAAATGCCATACTGGGTCAGACCAAGGGTCCATCAAGCCCAGCATCCTGTTTCCAACAGTGGCCAATCCAGGCCAAAAGAACCCGGCAAGTACCCAAAAACTAAGTCTATTCCATGTTACCGTTGCTAATGGCAGTGGCTATTCTCTAGGTGAACTTAATAGCAGGTAATGGACTTCTCCTCCAAGAACTTATCCAATCCTTTTTTAAACACAGCTATACTAACTGCACGAACCACATCCTCTGGCAACAAATTCCAGAGTTTAATTGTGCGTTGAGCAAAAAAGAACTTTCTCCGATTAGTTTTAAAAGTGCCCCATGCTAACTTCATGGAGTGCCCCCTAGTCTTTCTACTATCCGATTCACATCTACCCATTCTAGACCTCTCATGATTTTAAACACCTCTATCATATCCCCCCTCAGTCGTCTGTGGTGCAAATTGCTGCCACTTAGCCGGATAAGTATGGACTTATCTGGCTATCTGTCCATCTATCCACCATGTAAATTGCTACTGCCCTCTGAGACCCAGCTGAAGGAGAAAGCCTGCTCATTCCTCCCCTCCCTTCGGGGCAGATGCAATACAGTGCATTCATTCACTCTGACTGGAGCAGGCGTTAATAGCTGAGCGCATTGAAAAGAAGTACAGAAAAGCAGAAAAAACCTGCTTTTCTGTACTTCTTTTTTAAAGTAAAAAAAATAAAATCGGCAGACTGCCGAGTTATGAAGACCGGCGTCAGTTTTCATAACCGGCCGTCTGCCGGTAATGAAAATGGCTGCCGATAAACTCGGCGGTCGTTTTTTTTATTACTGACAGACAGGTTATGAATACCGACGCCGAGTTTACCGGCGTCGGTCTTCATAACTGGCAGCCGCGGTGGGTCGTGTTAGGAAGGAGGCGCTAAGGTTGCGCAAGCGCCCGCTCTCAGCGCACATAATTGCATCGGCTCCTTCCTGAGTTAAAATGTGCATTTGGCCCATGCTGAAGGCACATTTTCCAGTCACATTTTAGTACAGCATTAGCTTACTGCATTGGGAGTTTTAAAGAATTGTAATCTGCATTAAAACTACATATTGAAATCCAGCGCAGTTTTTCAATGCACGGTTTATTGCATCAGCCCTTTCTGCCTTATTGTTCAACCTCTATCGAGCCCCTGTTGGTAAGCTACTTGCGGGCCTCGGTGTGGGGTACCCATATCGATGCAGATGACATCCAGTTTTATTTTGAACACCAGTCTTCTTGGGAAGATACTTCAAAGGTACTTTCTCTTTATGTCTACTATTTAATCTTGGATGGCTCACAACAAATTGTCTTTAAATCTTGCAAAACCAGATCTTTTGGTTTTACAGCACCACCTCCACTTCTGACATTCCTGCTACGTTATCTTGTAAAACTCTGCCCTTGCCAATCTCGCATAAGGTAAAAAGTTTAGGCGTCTGGATTCAGTCCAGACTGTGTTTCCCAACATCAAATTAAAGCGATCATTAGATCTGGCTTCTTCACTCTGCATCTGCTTCACGGCCTAAAGCCTTTACTCAATTCTGGTGACTTTTGTTTAGTGGTTCAAGCCTTAAGTTTGCCCTTCCTTGACTACTGCAACGTGGTTTATTTGGGCCTTGGAGGCACTTCAGCTTTTGCAAAATGCAGCTGCAAGGCTGATCTCGGGCATGGGCTTCCGCGACCATATTTCCCCAGTTCTTTTTTACTTGCACTGGCTTCCAATTCAGTGGAGAACAAAGTATACAATCTCTCTGAAGGTTCATCACCTGCTTCAACTTAATTCCTATCCATGGGCTAATGCCCTGTTGAAGGTCTATACTCCCAATCGTAATTTGAGATCACAGAACAGAGGGCTGCTTGAGGTGCCAGCACACCAATTGGCACGGCTTCAAGAGACAAGAGAGCGAATTTCTCCATTGCATCACCACAAATATACTAAGACCTTCAGAGCCGGGCTTAAGACCTATTCGTTTAATTTGGCCTATGCACGATTATGGTGTCTTTAACGATAAATTTAAAGCCGATATGCTGAGCAGTGGTTTTACTTTATTTTATCTTTTGTATTGTTGCAACTGTGTATGTTGCTATTGTAAATCACCTAGAGTATTGTACAATTGGCAAGTCATAAATTTGAATAAACTGTAAGAGTGCACATGTAGCCCACATTGGTTATTACCTCCCCCCACGCAGAGAAGTGCACCGGCTTACCTCATGTTCTGTTAATGCTGGAAATTTTTACTCCTGGTCAGAGGTGGAGTAAAGTTTCTGTTGCTAGTGTTAATGTTGTTCTGATTGGGAGTTGTGGTACTGGGGAGCTGCAGTCCAGATGTATGCTCAGAAAAGGTGATTTGTGTGGATACATTTTCCCTTCCTCTCCCTCTCTCCATTAAACATTATTAAAATGCCCCTATGGAGCTGCTCTCTCCCTCCCTCCTCATAGTTCCAGGCTCTCCTTCCCTCCCGGGGCAGATATTCAGAATTACGCCCTCCCCCTGCCGCCTTTGATTTACTATTGGCTGCTCAAGCTCAGAGCTTTTTCCTTTGCAAGAAAGACCCAGCTCTTCCTCCCTCTGGCAGGACCCGCACAGCATCCCCTGCTCTCTCTTATCCTACACTTTGCCCTCATACCGTTTCTCTTCCCCTCCATCCAATCCACTCTGCACCCTCCTCTCTCTTCCCAACTCCTTCCCCTGCTGTCTTTCCCACTCTACCTCTTACACTCCTATCTCTCTCCCCGATCCTTACACTTCATATCAAATTTTTTTCTTTACCCAACTTACTTGCCCTGCATTCCTTTTTCTCTACCCCACCAACTCCATTTCCTGCATCTTCCTCTTTCCCCCTTTACATTCCTTGTCTAGCTGCATCCCTCCTCTCACCCCACCCTTGCCCTACAGCATTCCTCTCTACCCTCCATCCCTTGTCCTTCAGCTTCTCCCTCTCCTCACCTTTGCCCCCAGCAGCAGCTCCTTCTCTCCCCCACCCCCTGTCTCCCACTCATCTACTCAGCAACAAAAGCCCCATTTCCCCCAGAGGTCTCTGTCCCGCAGCAGCAGCAGGTTCTCCACAACCCTGTGTCCAGGAGCAGGAGTCCCCGCTCTCTTTGCCTCCAACCTCCCACCCAGCATCAGTCCCTTCTTTTGCTTCCTCCCCCTTCAACACCTGCCCAGCGGCAACTGTCTCCCTTTTACTGCTCTCTCCTCAGGCTGCAGTGCTGTAGCTTTCTCTACAGCAGCACCAGCTGCAGAAACTTAAAATAAAATTAGGACAGGGCCTGTGAGCCACCCCGAGGCAGCTCTGACCCTTCTCCCACACAAGCTTATTCAATGAAGTAGCCTGAAACCCAGAGTGCCAGGGAGACCCCCAGGACAGGTTTGGGAAGCACCTCCCTAGGTCATTAAGCCTCGTGTCTCTCCCCTTTAATTTTCTGGTCCAACTCAATAATCATTATATCCCCACCACAATCCTTCACAGAACAATCCTGTAAAATCATAAAATTGGACATCATAGTTTTAAATATTAAAACTTATTTTACATGTGTTTGTGTGTGGTATATATACATGTATATATAGACACCATCAATATTATAATCAAAAGAATATACACAATTTTATATTTTTTTAATATTCCATATTCAAAAAAGTTTTCAATCTTTTTATTACACAGTCTCCAAACATTGGTTATCAATTATATGCAAAATATAAAAATGTCAGAATATTTAACAAATAGTTAAAACCATTCCTACCATCCACCTCTATACTGCCCTTCACTGCTCGCTTACCATTGCATAAAACATTCATAAGAATCAACTAGGCCATAATCACAGTACACTTGTTAAAAAAAAAAAAGTATGCCTCTTTAGTCTCTTTCTAAATACAATGTCTTCTATTCTTTGTGCCACTTATTAAATTAGATGTGTTTGGAGCTCTCGGCTCCATCCCAGCTTACTCAGTTAACATATTCTCGGCTCAGTCCCTACAAAGGCCTCTGTTTCGCTGGATATCGACTTCATCAGGGGAATGTGTTTATCGCCGAAATAACAGATTTTTGCGCTTCTTCTCAAAAAGATGCTCAATCTGATAGCTTTCCAGCAAAGTGTTGAATTCCTATGCCATTTACCACGAAACTTCATGGATGTATTTAGGGCCATTGATCACGGAGAATACTGGAAAGTAATTATATTACTAATGTACATGTTTGTTCCTTTCAGCTACTTAAAAAATATGCCAGTAAATCAGAAGGTTTTATCCAAACCTGTGAAGGAGTTGTTCGTTAGCTTTACTAATCCTTTCACGAACTTATCATCAAATCTTGACTCACACTGACGAAAATTTTTTGAGGTATGTACAACTGCTCACTTGTACTCGTGAGATCTTTAAACTGCTTCCTACATTGGAAAGGAAGCTCACAATCGCCAGACGTTTTGAATTCAAAGTGGCATCTTCAGTTACAACTGGAAGCTGTATGTTCTTGTACCTTACTTTAGTTTGTATAAATTTTATATGTATTTGTCAAAGAGCAGATGAACACCCAATGTGAGTATATCACGTAATTTGTATAAGCTTTATGTGTATTTGTCAATGAACAGACAGACACCCCTTCTAACTTGAAGAAGCTCCTTCAATGGGGTCCGGCGTGCTCCCTAGCCCCAGTCCCTGTTGGCACCATTTTTCAAAATGCTGCTGACCTGACCTTGCCCCGTCATGTGACAATTTTAAAGCTCTTAATTTCTCTTTCCCTTTAAAACCCCAGGGAATGTGATATAAAGACTAACCAAAAATAAAAAATGCTTTTTTCCCCGTTCCAAACAACGCAGCACAGAGAGCTATTAACAATAAGCCAAAAGATCAGCTCGGGAGTTGTGATCAATAAGAAAGTTCACTGCGAAACTCTAGATGGGATAGACCAGGTTATATTTAGTACCCACAGTAAGTTAATAAACTATCAGGCAGGAAGGAAGGCTTTAACAGTAGAAATAAAGATTCTAAAATGCACACTAGCAAGCCGATGTCATATCGTGCGCTGAGGTCTAATGAGCTCTTTGACACGCGTTTTGGATGTACTAGGCTAAGACCTGATGCAATAAAGGGAGAAGCACATAGAAAACGTGCGTCCAAAGCAGCGCGAAGCTATTTGCGCTCATCACATGTAAATGCATGTCGATGAGGCTATTAGCTACTAAACCCCCGATGCGCATGTTTTAACAAGAAAAACTTAACGCCAGCCCCAGATACTAAGTAGGAGGAATCACAGGAAGCAGCATGAAAAAAAAAAATGTTGCCGGTGGTCAGGCTAGGAAAACTGATTCCCATTAATTGAGCGTCTGTTTTCCTAACAGCCACTTCTCCTGGGCATCCGATGCCAGGGACGCACAATTTATCTCAACTGCATCCTTTTTAACACGATCCCTCATTTAAATAATGCATCGCGTGCCCAGGAGAGGTGGCTGGGCAAGTGTTAGGAGAGCGGGCGCTCAATCACGAGGGCCTGTTTTACGTGATCTGATATTGCATCGGCATGAAAGACAGCGAGGAAAATTATATAAACACATTGAAACAAATCACTTAGCAGATCACAGTTCTGTATACTTTTGAAGCAGGCTGCACACAAGGGGGGGGGGTCGATGGAATAAGCTGTGCTAAAGCTGCCACAGGTTTTTGCATGCGTTTTTTTCCCTGCACTAGCCTTGTGCCTGTGTGTTCAGGCGCGGGAAAATATGTGCACAGAAATCTGCTTAAAAACCCCGTAGCTGGTTTTGCATGAGTGCCTGCATATTGCATGCAAAGGAGGCAATTAATTATTCACGGGCCACGGAGGGAGCTGCGCATCGGTTAGTGCGGGGTTTTTTTGTTTTTTTTTTAATCGCCCGGTTCAGGGCAGGAGTTAAGTTAATGCTCGCATCTGGAGGCCGGTTTACGCCATTGCTGGCTTCGGTGTGGTTGTGTGTCTGTGTGGTTCTGGGGTAATCCTGGGTTACCTTCACTTTTTCTGGCCGCTATGGTACATTTTGCGGGTCAACTGAAGAAATCTCTGCTGCATTTCCTGTGCCTACCGGCATCCGCCGGTACAGCTGCCACATGATCAGGGATGGAAGGTGACGGGGTTAGATGTTGTTCTACCCACCTTCAGTCCCACTAACTTCTTTACTGTGAAGGGAAAGGCTTCTCCCCCCCCCCCCCCACCCTCACCGTGAGTCACTCACGGGTCACCACGTTAGTGCGGGTTTCAGCGCAGTTTATTTCACTGGGGCCAGGGCTGCGTGTATTTGCGCAGATTTTCTGCAAGCAACTCATTTGCATGCCTGCCCTCTATTACATCCCGCAGAGGTGCCTGCCTTTGCTGCACACACCAAAAAAAAGATAAGCGCAAACAACTAGCGCCAACTTCACCACGGGTCTTCGTACATCAGCCCCAAGGTGAGCCTTGAGCTGGTTATGACTGGTTTTACTTTTTATCCCCCCCTTTTCTAGTACCTTCGGTTCACTGGCTCCTCCCCTATAGAGGCAGGTGTGTGTGTACAATGGATTAGATAGGACAGGTAAATGCAGTCTTGGAACCCAAAAGCAGATTCACCAAACTAAGTTAGCTCTTAGAATAAAGAGCAGCCCTTATGTATTTCTTATTGGAAATAGGAAAATTAGGACTTACCTGATAATTTTCATTCCTGTAGTACCAAGGATCAGTCCAGACTGCTGGGTTATGCCTCCCGTCCAGCAGATGGAGTCAGAGAGAAACTGAAAAGGCACCACTGATATACCCTGGTGCGCCCCCTGCGATCCTCCAGTATAATCCATAACAAAGCAGTATGAAATTAGAAAACAATGGCAAATTCTGTGACTAGCTCAATATAAAGATGAAACGTATATGAACATGTGGAAAAAACGAGGAAACCATGAAAACAAGCAAGTGCCCGTAAAAAACGGAACCCGAAAAACACGAAAAAACAACAGTTGCGGGACTCTACACTCTTCACTGAAATGGGCGGGCGTCTGGACTGATCCTTGGTACTACAGGAATGAAAATTATCAGGTAAGTCCTAATTTTCCTTTCCCTGTACGTACCAGGATCAGTCCAGACTGCTGGGAAGTACCCAAGCTGCCCTAAACGGGGTGGGACCCTGACAGTCCCGCACGAAGCACACCACTGCCGAATGAGTCCACCGTCGGAGCGCGCACGTCCAAACGGTAATGTCTCGCAAAGGTGTGCAATGTCTTCCAAGTAGCCGCTCGGCAAATTTCCTGCGAGGAAATAAACCCACTCTCTGCCCACGACGCCGCCTGGGAGCGCAGAGAATGAGCCTTAAGACCCTCCGGAACGGCGCGACCTTGGGAAATGTAAGTAGACACAATCGCCTCTTTCAACCAGCGTGCGATCGTAGTTTTTGAAGCTTTATTTCCCTTCTTTGGACCACCCCACAAGACAAACAGATGATCAGACAACCGAAAGGGGTTGGTAACGTCCAGGTACCGCAAGAACGTCCTTCGAACATCCAACTTGCGAAGTTCCGGTTGCCGCGACGCCTCAGCCCCGTCCACCGCAAATGCCGGTAGGTCCACCATCTGGTTGACGTGAAAGGCGGAAACTACCTTAGGCAAAAACGAAGGAACGGTACGTAGAGAAACCCCCGAATTAGAAATACGGAGAAAAGGTTCCCTACAAGACAACGCCTGAAGTTCCGAGATTCGGCGAGCTGAACAAATAGCGACGAGAAAAACAGTTTTGAGAGTGAGATCCTTGAGAGTAGCCCTTCATAGAGGCTCAAACGGAGAAGTACAAAGACCCCGGAGAACCAAATTTAAACTCCAAGAAGGACAGATAGGTCGCACCGGGGGTCGCAAATGTTTAACTCCCTTTAAAAATCGTGCAACGTCCGGATGCATGGCAATGGAAATTCCGTCAAGTTTACCGCGGTAACAGCCTAAGGCCGCTACCTGCACACGCAGAGAATTATAGGATAAACCCTTCTTTAGACCCTCTTGCAAAAAAGTCAGAATATGAGACACCGTAGCCTTCCGCGACGGCACTTCCAGACCCTGACACCAGGAGTCAAAAACCTTCCATACTCTGACATAAGCAACCGAGGTAGAGGGCTTACGAGCCTGCAGAAGAGTAGTAATGACCGACTCGGAATATCCTTTCCTTCTCAATTGCCGCCTCTCATAAGCCAAGCCGTTAGACAAAAGCGATCGGCCTGGTCGAAAAATACTGGACCCTGCCGAAGGAGTCGAGGCAGATGACCGAGCCGCAAGGGGCCGTCCACCGCTAGATTGATGAGGTCGGCGAACCACGGCCTCCTCGGCCACTCCGGAGCTACGAGAATGACGGGTCCCGTGTGGGATTCTATGCGACGCAATATTTTCCCCACCAACGGCCACGGTGGAAACACATACAGAAGAACGTGCGCAGGCCAGGGAAGAGCTAGCGCGTCTACGCCCTCCGACCCGTGTTCCCTTCTGCGACTGAAGAAGCGAGCTGCCTTGGCATTCAAACGAGTTGCCATGAGGTCCAACCGGGGAGTTCCCCACCGGCGACAGATGAGTCTGAGTGCCTCGGGAGATAGTTCCCACTCTCCCGGGTCTAGTCGTTGCCGGCTGAGATAGTCTGCTTGAACGTTGTCGACTCCTGCGATGTGGGACGCCGCAATCCGAGACAGGTGCTGCTCTGCCCACACCATCAACTGGCTGGCTTCGGTTGCTACCGGTAGACTCCGTGTACCGCCTTGCCGATTTATATACGCTACCGTGGTTGCGTTGTCGGACAGAACCCGAACTGCTCTGTCCCGAATCAAAGGCAGAAAGTGCTGTAATGCTAGGCGAACCGCCCTTGTTTCCAAACGATTGATCGACCACTTGGTCTGAGGAGGCGTCCAACGTCCCTGAGCGGACTGAGACTGACAGACTGCTCCCCAGCCCGTCAGACTGGCATCGGTCGTGACAATGATCCATTGAGGCGGATCCAAATCGGTGCCTTGGAGCAAGTGGACCGGATCCAACCACCATTGTAGACTGGTCCTCGCTGGGGGTAAGAGTGGCAAAGGTATCTGAAACTCTTCCGATTTGGGGTCCCAACGAGACAGAAGCGCCCTCTGTAGCGGCTGCATATGCGCAAATGACCACGGAACCAAATCCAGTGTGGATGCCATATATCCAAGAACCTGTAAGTAATCCCATACCACAGGCAGGGGAAGGGCGAGGAGATGGCGAACGTGCGCCATCAGACGCTCCATCCTTGCCTGTGGGAGAGAAACCTTTCCCACTTTCGTATCGAACGAGGTGCCCAGAAATTCCAAATTCTGGGAGGGGATCAGATGGCTCTTGGTGTAATTGACCACCCACCCCAAGGAGTGGAGCCGGTGAAGGACTGCCTGAATCGCATCTTCGCAGAGACGTCGCGATTTTGCTCGGATGAGCCAATCGTCCAAATACGGGTGTACCAACACTCCGTCTCTCTGAAGACTCGCCGCCACCACCACCATTACCTTGGTGAACACCCTCGGAGCTGTCGCCAGACCGAACGGAAGAGCACAAAACTGGAAGTGAGATCCCAGGACCATAAAGCGCAGAAATCTTTGATGGAACTCTTGTATCCCTATGTGCAAGTAAGCCTCCGTGAGATCTAAGGAAGCCAAATACTCGCCTTTGTGTACCACCGCTATGACCGAGCGCAGGGTCTCCATCCGAAACCGCGGTATGCGCAACGCCCTGTTGACTCGCTTGAGATCCAGAATCGGCCGAAATGTGCCCTCCTTCTTGGGAATGATGAAATAGATGGAATAACGGCCCGTGCGTTGCTCGGCGGGCGGCACAGGCACTATTGCACCCAGCGCCTGCAATCGCTCCAGGGTCTGAGCAATTCGCTGTTGCTTTACCTGAGAACCGCTGGGAGAGATAAGGAACAAATCGCGCAGGGGCCTTGCAAAATCTAGGGCATAGCCGTGAGATATAATGTCGAGGACCCATTGGTCTGAGGTAATTGTGGCCCATTCCTCCCGAAAGTAAGAGAGTCGTCCTCCTACCTCCGGGACGGAGGAATGGACCGGCGTCCCTTCATTGAGCCGCCTTAGAGGTGGCGAAGGTATGAGACGCCCCTGCGCGTGCCGGCCTTCTACCACGAAAGGAAGGAGTCCATGACTGGGAACGCGGAGACGGCTGTCGGGTAGCAAAAGAGGACCCCCTTCCCGAGCGAAAACGGCGTTGCCCGCGAAACCGTCTGCGGAAGGTACCCGAAGGGCGAAAAAATCTAGGCTTGTCCTCTGGCAACTTAAACACTTTATTCTCCCCCAAAGATCGGATAAGGTCTTCTAACTCGGTGCCAAATAACAACTTGCCCCGAAAGGGAAAGGAACCGAGTTGGGCCTTGGAGGAAGAGTCCGCCGCCCAATGACGCAGCCAGAGTAACCTCCGTGCCGACACAGCCGAAGACATAGACCGGGCCGAAGTGCGGAGGAGGTCATAAAAGGCATCCGCGGCGTAAGCCACCGCGGATTCTATACGGTTTGCTTGCTCTGCTTCATCCGGAGGCAGATCTTGAGATGTCAACATCTGTTGTACCCAACGAAGGGTAGCCCTTTGTACCATGCAGCTGCAAACGGCCGCCCGTACTCCCAAAGCCGAAACCTCAAAGATGCGCTTAAGCAACGTCTCCAGCTTCCGATCCTGAAGATCCTTAAGGGCCGTACCCCCTGTTACGGGAATGGTGGTATGTTTAGCCATGGCAGTGACCGCCGAATCCACCCTTGGCACCCTAAGGAGCTCCAAGGAATCCGCAGGGAGAGGGTAAAGCTTATCCATAGCGCGGCTGACCCTAAGAGTTGCCTCCGGATTATCCCATTCCCGGGATACAAGCTGAAACAGTTTATTATGAAAAGGAAAGGCATGCGCAGGCGTGCGGAGCCCGTCTAATTCAAAATCCCCTGGCTGGGAATTGGAGTCAACCTGGGGTACTGGAATCTTTAGTTCCCGAAGAACATGGGCAATCAAGGGATCCAGTTCTTCCTTATGAAATAAGCGGAGTATCTGAGGATCATCCCCCTCAACCGGGTCCGTACCCCCTACATCCATATCAGGATCCGGCGTGGACGGATCCTGTGAAAGGGGGGCCGGAGCTACATGCTGAGGTTTTGGAGGGGGAGCCGAAGGAGCTGGAGCAGCCTGCTGCGGAGGTTGAGGAGGAGCCGGGGCTGCATCCCCCAAGCCAAAGAGACCAGTAGAAAGTCTCCCCCGTTTATCTGGGGCAGGAGTACCCTGCTCCCATTCCGCTTCGGCCTCCATATAAGCCTTGTGGAGCAAAAGTACAAATTGTGAGGAAAAGGGATGAGGCCTCTTCAAAGAACCTCCTTTTGCTCCCACAGGTGGCAAATTAACAGGCCCTGGTAACCCGCGGGGGCTAAGATCCGGTGGGGACAGGGGGGGGGGGGAGTCATCCCCTTCTTCCGACGAAACCGCATCGCGATCCGAGTCATTTAAAATGGCCGCCGAATTTTCTAAAATGGCCGCCGCCCCCGGTATTGGCAGCGCGGACTGCCGAGATTTGGCCGACGCTGGCCATGCCCCACGCCGCGGGGAAGGGAAGCTCCCGGCCGCGGCTGACCCCCGCGAGGAACCCTCACCCCCGGGAAGGCACCGGGAGCAAAGGCCCTCGCGGGAGAGCCGACGGCCCGGCTCCCCACATGCCGTACAAACAGTGCCTCGGGGCATGGTTTGTTTTTTTTTTTTTAACACCAAAAAACGGCGCGAAAAACGGCGCGAGTAAGGGCTGGATGACAAGCCACCCCTTCCGGAGACCACAGTGAGGAACGCAGGCAGTGGACACAATTACCTCGTTTTTAAAATTTTTTTTTTTTTTTTTTTTTTTAATAGCGCTGCCACCGGCAGCTAAAGTACCTCACAGACAAGTGGCTGGTGGAGCCTGCAGGGGGTGTAGCACACCCGACTAAACTTTCTTCTCAGAGGAATGAAACTTCTCAGGAGGCGGATAGGGAGAGTGACCGGCCCACCGATTAATCCTCCCCTCCTCTCACTGGGTAAGACTGAAAAAAAACCCCGGGAAAAGGCTGTAGGGCAGTGCCCTGCCTGGCCTGCTATGGCTCCACTTATTATTACCAAATTAGGTACAAATCACTAATTGATCTAGTCACAGGATTTCTCCTCTATATTAAGTCAAACCTGATAGGGAAATCCCTTCACAATTCAATTTACAGGAGATCAGGACCGCAAGGTTATGCTCTCTCATCTGCTGGAGTCAGAGATATACTGGAGGATCGCAGGGGGCGCACCAGGGTATATCAGTGGTGCCTTTTCAGTTTCTCTCTGACTCCATCTGCTGGACGGGAGGCATAACCCAGCAGTCTGGACTGATCCTGGTACGTACAGGGAACACAGATTCTACAGGCAAGCAAAGGAAAGAAAAAGGTTAACTAATTCCAATAGGTAAAGAAATAAAAAATACAGTCAGACTTAACCAGGCTATGAGCACCAGCTTTTAAAAAAAGGGAAGATTAAAAAAGCCAAACAAGCAAAAGCGTATTCCAAAAAAAAAAAAAAAAGGTGGCACAGAGAGCTATTGATAAAAATAAATAAATAAAAGCAAATATAAAAAAAAAGGTGTTGAGTTGAGGTGTGTTAGGGGCATTCCAGGGCAGGACCAAAATTTACACAAATTTGTAAATCCATATTTTAAATCCGGCGGCTGCAGCACAAGTCGGGCTGATGGCCGTGCCATGTTTACTTCTGCTCTTGATGAGGTGTAAGTCTGCATGAATCTCTGATTAAGCCTAAAATGACTGGGTGAGGGGTCTGGATCAACTGGGGGGGGGGGGGGGGAGTACAGGCTGAAGAACCAGAGGGGGTCTGGATGGCCCCGAGATGGACTGGGCAAACTGGTGGACTAATTGGAAAAACTGGGAATGACCTCCTCATGAGCGTATTTCTAAATCTGCTTACATTGAAGCCGACAAAGTCCTAATGAAGATACATTTGCTCAAGTAACCGTTTAAAATCAGAAGCACACACACGTGCGGCTGACGTATGTAACTGCAGGCACGATTTAAAATTACAGTGCTCGCATGCCCATATGCACGTGTATTGGCACCCATGCGTGCTCATTTTAAAGTTACCGTCTAAGAGAGGAAAATATATTAAACTATTATGCAGGAGGGAAGGATTTAACAGCAGAAATTAAAAACAAAAAACAAAAATTCTGAAGGGCACACTAAGAGGAAAATATATAAATATATTTAAGGGAGGAACGTGGAGTATCGCCAGCAGAGCTTTCTCCTCATGCTCTGCTGAACCCGCTTGACGTCATCTGCTGGGCCCTGGCAATCCTGAAAATCTAGCAAGTGGCGGCGAGCCACACCCAAGGGGATGCACCCCCCCGGGAGAAATTTGCCCGCTGCCACACTTAATGTCATCGTTTGGATAAGGGAAGAAAGAGGAAGGGCTATCTCAGCCCAGCCGTCCATCTTCAGCGAGCCAGCCCATGACCGAGACTCTCTCCTCATCAGGTACGCTGGGGCCTGTAGAACCTGGAGCACATAAGCTCCGGTTCAACAGGAAACAGCCGTTTCCCTCAGCCCCGCTGGGGCATCTCCTCCTCCACTGGCTTCAAATCCAGCTACCAGAGGTGCCTTCAGTGGAGGAGTTGGGGCCAAATACTTCCTCTCCACTCCTCCCCGAAGACAGGATGATTCTACATAATCATGAAAGGACTTGAACAAGTTAATGTAAATCTGTTATTTACTCTCTCAGATAATAAAAGAACTAGGGGGCACACCCTGAAAGTTAGCAAGTAGCTCATTTAAAACAAATCTAAGAAAATTCTTTTTCACTCCATGCATAGTGAAGCTCTGGACTTCATTGCCAGAGTTGTGGTTTCAGCAGTTAGTGTAACTGGGTTTAAAAAAGGTTTGGATAAGTTGCTAGAGGAAAAATCCATAAATTGCTTTTATGGTAATTATTAAGAAATAGTAGCTTGTGATTTATCTAATTTTTAGGTACTTGCCAGGTTCTTATGGCCTGGATTGGCCACTGTTGGAAACAGGATGCTGGGCTTGATGGACCCTTGGTCTGACCCAGTATGGCAAATCTTATGTTCTTATGTACATTTCAGAGCATTAAATATGTTTTCACAGATCTTATACAATTGGAAGCTTTCCTACAGGGGAGGTTGGGTACAGATGGTATCAGAGAGATAGCACCGTAGATTCCTAGGCAAGCTCTTAAAATTAATTCTGGTCTTTAGTTTTGTCTATTTCCTATTATTCTCCCCCTTATTGTGAACTAACGTTGGAAATATTCTATTTATGATGATTTGATAATATTTCTTTGTTTTATGCCCATTTATCTTCTTAAAGAAAAATTTCTTGTATTATTTTGAAATTAATAAAGAGAAAGTTAAAAAAACCCCAAATATTTAAACAAATCACTTGCAGATTGGAGTGCTGAATGCTCACTGCGATTTGTTGATGCTGTTATGTATGCTAGAAGGCCTATAAAAACAGATCTATATGTATAATGTATGTCTATAAGGCCCACACTGTCTTTAGCTTTCTCAGCATACACAGATTCTTATAGCTTACTTGATGGACATGGAAAAGTTTTCTTGTTTTTACATCCAACTTTATTGGGCCAGTCTACTATTCCAAAAGTATAGAAGAGTGGGAAATTGCAAGCCGATTGATAGCTTGCATCCTATTTCATGTTATTAAGGTGCTTCTACAAATCAATTTCAGTCTCCTAGATTATTCTTTATTGGTCTTTTCTCTCAGCAACCTGTGCTGAACTGCTGTACCTGTATCTACCCCTAAAGGTTTATATATGCTCTCCTGCTCAAAGTTCATTTGCTCAACAGTCTTCCATCAGAGAGACGTTTTCAGTTTTTGATTCATTTTCCCTTACGGAAGGTTGCCATGGTTCATGTATCCATGTCATCTGAGAAGCTCTTCGTTACTCTGAGTTTTCTACTAAATTATTATCACAGGAGCTTCAAAGCTTCAAGTCATCCGCAAAACAGCAGGCACAATGGTCTGTGGAAGCAAAGTGAAATCTGTGGAGCAAAGAGTTAATAATAATACTCGGAGGATTGAGCGATAGGCAAAATCCGAGTGGTGAAAGGGAAATTCCTTGAAATATTCTTCGCTGGATTTTGATACTAGGAAGAACATATTGTCCATCATGAGAGGTCTAGAATGGGTAAATGTGAATCGGTTATTTACTCTTTCGGATAATAGAAGGACCAGGGGGTACTCCATGAAGTTAGCATGGGGCACATTTAAAACTAATTGGAGAAAGTTCTTTTTCACTCAACGCACAATTAAACTTTGGAATTTGTTGCCAGGGGATGTGGTTAGTGCAGTTAGTGTAGCTGTGTTTAAAAAAGGATTGGAGAAGTCCATTACCTGCTATTAATCAAGTTGACTTAGAAAATAGCCACTGCTATTACTAGCATCAGTAGCATGGGATAGACTTAGTTTTTGGGTACTTGCCAGGTTCTTATGGCCTGGATTGGCCACTGTTGGAAACAGGATGCTGGGCTTGACGGACCCTTGGTCTGACCCAGTATGGCATGTTCTTATGTTCTTAATTCAGATGGAATGCAGTCTGCCACATTCTCATGGTAAACTTGATGCACTCAGTCAGTCTGTACGTTTCAAGACAATTTATTGACCAAGAGTGTGAGATACTCTGAAAAACCTTTTTATGATCTATCCATGCTGTACTGAGGTTGTCACCTGTCTTACACCTGGGTCACGATTGCTTTATTCAGTATCAAATAGTCCTTGGTTCCATATGCATTCTTTTGTTACCTTTTATTCTGTCGCCATGATGTTATTACTTGTAATAATATATTCTATCTGCATGTACTGCCGTGAACAGCTTGTAGATTGCAGAGAAGCACATTAAACTTTTAGGGATGTTGCTTTGATCTCCCTTGGGAAGGAGAAGTGTTCTTCCTTTACCTGATTTTCATGATGAGATGTTAAGTGCTTGAGCCAGAAACTGGGTACCCCATTAGGCCAGGGACCCTAATAACCTGGGTTCCAGCTCTCTCTCATTGTTACTTCAGGCCATTCCATAGTTTAGATGTAAGCCTGGCCCTGTGTGCTGGGTAACCATTCTGCTTCTCTGTTACACTCTACAGGATGCTCATATACATTTCTCTAGAATTCTTCTGTTTCAGCTTTGTTTGGTGCTGTTTTAACTGCAGTAATGGCCTTTCCTAGTTCCCTATAGGATTCTCTATAGGAACTGCTTTGGGTTCGGTCTAAATATTTTAATTTTCTTCATATCCCTAGAGCTTGTGTGTTTCTCCTGCTACTTCAGGTTTATTATTGAAGTATGTGAAGTTAAGATCTTTTGCTACTGCATCTTGGAATTTTGAATTTTTCATGTCCTCACGACATGGAATGAGTTTATTTTTTTCCTCTAATCATTTTTTCCCCATGGAGGAGGCTGCTTCTGCTCTTGTGTCCTTACACATAGGACTCTCTCAGTAATGGTTTTTGCTGCACCATATTGTACCAGGTTTATTTCTGTGATATCAGTAGATGGTCCCTTTATGAATATTATGGCCTTGTTGATTTTATTGATCATGTTTTTCATTTGGGTGTCAGGTTTATCTTAGGCAGTTTTTCCCGCTTGTGGATCCCAGGATACAGATTTATTTCCATACAAGTCAGGAGCTCAACTTCCAGCTTCTCCATCTCCTGATCTCTCTCCTGTTTTCCCTCTTTGATCTGCTTCCTCTCCCATTTGGATCATCTTGTGCATTTTTAAATTGATTTCCCATGAAAGCTTTTACCATATTTTGGACATGTAAATAGCTTTTCTTTCAAATGAATCTTCTGGTGTGGTTTTAATTGTGACTTCTGATTAAAGCTTTTACCACAGTCTGGACATGGATATGGTTTCTCTCCTGAATGGGTCCTTTGGTGGGTCTTTAAATTTGACTTTTTATTAAAGCTTTTACCACACTGTTGACAGGTAAATGGTTTCTCTCCCATATGAATAGTCAGGTGAACTTTTATATTTGATTTCCGATTAAAGCATTTACCACAATATGGGCATGTAAATGGTTTCTCCCCTGAATGAATCCTCTGATGAACTTTTAAATATGTTTTCCGATTAAAGCTTTTTCCACAATCAGGGCACGTAAATGGTTTCTCTCCGGAATGGATCATCTGGTGTATTTTTAAATCTGATTTCAGAATAAAGCTTTTACCACAATCCAGACATGTAAATGGCTTTTCTCCCAAATGGATCTTCTGGTGTACTTTTAAATATGTTTTCTGATTAAAGCTTTTACCACAAGCGGGACATGTAAATGGTCTTTCTCCTGAATGGATCCTCTGGTGTACTTTTAATTGTGATTTGTAAGTAAAACTTTTACCACACTCCATACATAAATGTGAATTCTCTCTTTTGCAGACCCTTGATTCAGACTCTTTTCCCCAGTCTCTTCTCTCCTCTGATGCATGGATAAACTTATCTTTGTCCTTCTCTGGGAGCATCTTGTGGATTTCCTGGTTTGCAGCACATCCCGCCTGGTGTTTCTTATTTTCATGATGGATCCCATAACCTGCTGGATAAAAGAGAAAAAGTGGAGATGTTATTTCAAATCTTGGGGGCATAGGAAAGTTCTCAGGCTCCATATTCAGACCCTCAGAGCTGAATGTGCAATGTTTTACTCCAACAAAGAGTTTTCAGAAAGAAATGGAGTTTTGTTTGGACAAACCATTAAATCCAACATAGCCACTGTCATATAATTAATAGGAATGAGATAAAAATTCTTATCATATTCATTATTTATGGATGGGGTGGAACGAGTCCCCTATGAAGAAAGGCTAAAAAGAGGTTAGGACTCTTCAGCTTGGAGAAGAGATGGCTAAGGGGGGGGGAGGTATGATAGAAGCCTATAAAATAAATGAGTGGAGTGGAATGAGACCAAATTAAACTGGAGATTTCCTCAATTTCAAAAAAGTACAACTACCAGGGAACACACACTGAAGTTACTAGGCGATACATTTAAAACCAATAAGAAAAAACATTTTTTTCACTCAACGCATAATTAAGTTCTGGAATTCATTGCCAGAGGATGTGGTAAAAGCTGTTAGTGTAGCTGCATTTAAAAACGTTTTGGGCACGTTCCTAGAAGAAATGGCTATAAACCATTATTAAGGTGGAGTAACAGAAATCCACTGCTTATCCCTGGGATAAGCAACATGGAATCTAACTTCCCTTTGGGGTCCTGCCAGGTACTTGTGACCTGAATTGACCAATGTTGGAAACAGGATACTTGGCTTGAAGGACCTTTGGTCTGACCCTAGTACTGCAAGTCTTATAGTCTAACTGCATTCGGATGACTTCCTTCTTTACAAGATGATGCGTTATGTATTTTAACTGCTAGAGGCTCAGCGGTCACGGAGATATATAGGTAGGGTCTCTGAGGAAGGGCCATTCAAGGTCTTAAGGATGAAAGGGGCAGCTGCCCGGGACCTGCCCAGCAGGGGACCCATTGCAGGAGCACAAGGGGGTTCTACCTCGATACTCTTAATGGCCAGTGCCTTAATGTCAGATAGCAGAGAAGGGAAAATTGTACTTGCCTGATAATTTTCTTTCCTTGAGTCCTGCTAGACCAGCCCATTTACACTTGGGGTTTCCCTGCTCCTCAGTTGCCGGCGACAGAGGACACACCCTCTTCATAACCTCATTCTCGGCTATAAGAGGGGAGTGGCCACAGGCCCTTCCCAGTAGCCTAATGTCAAAGCAACCGGACGAGTAGCCGTTCTTACCCTTTTCCTTCCTTACATATACTCATATTAAAATGTTTTCCATCCCTTGATGATAATTCCCCTCTCTCAAGAAAGGGCAAAGGGAGAGAACGTGTTGGACTACCCTGAGCAACTCTGGCCTCTGTATTCCTGAGTTTGGCTTGGACTGGTCTAGAATTACTCAAGGAAAGAAAATCATCAGGTTAAGTACAATTTTACCTTCATTTTCACCTGCTGGTTCAGCCCATTACACCTGGGAGATACAAAAGCTTCCCCTACGCTGGGCAGAATGAAGACAGGGCTGCCTTAAAGACCCCAGACCCAAAGGCCATTTTTTTTCCCTTTCCCTGTACATCCAAGCCTATAGTGATCGGGGAAAACGAGCGCAGGGATGACCAGGTAGCCCTGGAGAAAGCGACAATGCTTCTGCCCAGGAAGATGCCCGCACGCTCGTAGAGCGTTCATGGAGCACCACTGGCGTTCCTCTAGCATGGAGTATATATGTCAAAAAGATGGCTTCCTTTTTTTTGTTTATTGAACAAAAGATGTGAACCATGGCACAATGATAACATACAGTGCCTTAAAACCATATAGATATTTCTGTAAGACATTGCCATTGACAGGCTACAAGAAAATAAAACTAATCACTCAAATGCTGAATTTCCATTATTAAAACCCCCACCCTCCCTCCTCTCAAAATCCCTGTGGTGACCGGACCTCCATACAGAGCACATGTATGTATATATGTGCCGGTGACGACGAGTACCCAAGAAGGACTTCGCCGATACAAAGCATATGGACCCCAAAAGATAGTAGTAGGTGAGAATAAATCACTCCAGGTAAACTATGTTATTCTACCATCAATCCTCCCTCCATCCCAGGGAGAGCCAAAACCAAGATAGGCCCAATCCCACCCACAGCAGCAGCCCAAATCGAACAATCAGATGGACAGCTTAGATTTCCATTGTAAGTAGGGGTGCCAGATTTCCTCAAATCTGACCACCCTGTCGTTTTGCAGAGCTGTTAATTTTCCCATATAAAATACTCTTACCAAGCCTGACACATACATCTCTTAATGAAGGAACTGTAGGCTTGTGCCACCAATAAGCAATTTCGCACCCAGCTGCCATTGCCACCTGTTGAACCCATTGCTGAAATAACACCGAAGGGTGGTCGAATATGCTGCACCCCTTTTTAAAAAAACACACCATGTCCCGATGTGCAGCTGCCTGGGCTCCCCTAATGCGGCCCCTGCAGCAGGATACGGCCACCACCTACAACTCAAAGGCTTGAGTGCTAAGCCTTTAGTCAAACCCTTCTGTAAGAAGTCAAGAATGTGCTAGATGTCTGCCTTCCATAGAGAAATTCTATTCTCCGGATCGTAAGCCTCACATAGCCTCAAACTCTAATGTAGTCGACCAGGTTGGATTCTCACGAGCTTTCAAATTGGTTGTCACGCCCTCCTGGGGTACCCCCTGCTTCGCCGCCATGCCCTTTCAAGGGAAAGGCTGAAACAAGGAGATGGGGGGGGTCTTCTATCAGAACCGGACCATGCCAGAGCAACCCCCTGATTTCTGCAACCAATATCATCACCCCTGGAGGTTTGATCTTCTCTCCTGTTTATCCTTTTGCCTGTTGGAGGCCAAGGCAGGAATATATACGAAAGCCTACCCTTCGGCCAAAAGTCAGATTAAAGCATCTGTCCCCTCCTGGATTCTGCCGCTTTTCGCTAATCGATGAACCTGTCCATCAGCAGCCAACAAGAGCCCCGACTCTGATGGTCTGGAGGTGACCTGTATGGCACGGCAGATGCTACCATGGGCTTGCTGGGCAGACCGGGTGGTCCTTTTCGGACATCACTTCTACGTTGCTATCTATAGCACTGGCTCGTGTCACCATTTAAAGCCACAGCTGGTGGCCCCCGTTGTTCCATTATCGTTTGCCACGCCTCCTGGCCGAGTTCCCCTTCTCCTGGGCTCAGCCGGTTTTTTGCTAAGCAAAGAATGCTCGAGTCTTTTCCTTTCCTACGTGAGAAGCTAACAAGCGGGCCAGGTTCTTCTCTGCCCTTTTACGAGTTCCCTTAAAATCTGCACCAGCTTATATCCACCAGAGATCAGCTTCTCTCTTCAGATCCCCCAAAAAGCTGTCCCCCCCCCCCTCCATTCAATCCCTTCTCGTTCTGATCCTGCAGGCGCAGATCCACCCGGGGGCTCCAGACGTCAGGCTCATGCCAGAGAAGTTCACGATAGAGGGGAGAGGGAGCGGTGGGAATGTTTGTGTGGTAGGATGTGCAGACACGTGGGTGTCGCCCGGCTGCTGTCAGAGCCTTGGACCTGAGGTACAGATCGCTGCTGGAACGGAGGACGTTTCTGGTGTCAGCCGGGAGGATCGCGGTGGATCCTCCTGGAGGAAAGAGGGGATTGGAGGGGTAGAATCGCTATAAACAGTCACCTGTGGCCCATTTGTCACCATTTTCTACATTTTCCCCATCACGTGATAGCCGATGCTCAGCCAAACCTCTGGAATTCAACAGAGACGACAGGTAGAAAAAACCACCAAGGAGAAAATCCTTTAAAAATAAGACAAGTCCAGCCAGCCTCCTCCTCTCCCCCCCTCCCCCCCATTCAAACAGAGAGAGGGAGGTGCCTCCAGGCTGCCCCAGGGTCCTCTCCTGTCCCTGAGCTCTCCCTCACCTTTCCAGGAGCTTTCCAGTCTTCTCCTGTCTCTTGGGTCCTGCTGCTCCCCGACCCAAGGAGCTTCCTCGCGCTCGATCTTTGATATCAGAGAAGGTTTCCCAGATGAAGGGCCTGTGCCAAGACAAAAAGCATTACATTAGGTTTCTCCTAAATTAAAGGAAACTGAACAGACATTTGCCCTGGGCCAGGCTCATTGTGAACGTGCACAGTAGTTCTACCTTCCGTCCTCCTCCATTGACACCCAATCCAGCTGGATTTTCAGGATATCCCTAAAGAATATGCATGAGCTAGATTTGCATACAACTGAAGCAATGGGCCTACAAGTCATCTCATGCCTGTTCATTAGAGAATCCTGAAAACCCCGAGCAGAAGTGTCCAGAGGGGACAGGGAGTCGCTTACCCCTTTATCAGAGCCGGCGGGCGAGGTCACAGAGGAGCATGGCCTAGTCCAGCAGCAATTCCAGCTAGCGGCACCAGGCCAGAGGTAAGGCAGTATCACTGCTTGAGCTCTCAGCCCTGGCTCAGACCAATACCATCTGATGATCACCGGTGCTCAGGGGCTGCCCCTGTGGGCATTTGTAAGAATCAGTTCCCTCGTGAGTTCCATCATCATTAGTCTGAGGACAGCTGCTTGAAGGGAGCCCGGTATCTTTCTACTTCTATCCTGTTCCACAAATGCCACGGTCCAGTCCCCATCTGGCAGGTTAAAATTCCTCTACGAACATCATCTGCTTTGTTCCCAGTTTTTGGATGCCTCTGCCCAGTTCTCTGTCCAGTTCTTCCACCGGTATCAGAGGATTATAGACTGCACCAGTACAGATGGAAGTACAAACTCCCCCTATCCAAGATAACCCAGAGGGGGAGAGTCCTTTCCTCATCCCTCTCTCCTTTCTGAGCAGGTCGTAGCCTGGCAGGGTTACATCACATTCCTGGGACTCAAACTACGTCTCTCTGACTGCATCGACATCTAAACCCGCATTTGCCAATCAGGCTTGCAGACCCTGAATTTCATTCCCCAGACTTCAAACAGCCTTCCGGAGATTTCTCCTCCTCTCTACACTCTGTACAGCCTCTCACCTCCTTCCCTCATCCACCCCATTGCTCAAGGGTAGCCTGGCCAGATCCTCACCTTTATGTTTTATTCCACTGACGTCACTTGTTCACTGGGGGCTGACAGCCCAAATCTATTAAAACTTCTCTATGCCACTCTAGTAGTTTAAATACCTGCTTGTGTGGTCTGAATCTCTCACCTAGGATCCTATTTCCTTTCATGGTTAAACATAGCCTTTTCTTATTCCAAATAGGACACCAGCCCCCAATATCTAAAATGCTCTTCTTTATGGCAGGTTTTCAGCCATGTATTGAAGTTTACTGATGTATCAGTTCTTTCACCTTGCCATGAAGAGAGTATACCTAAAAAAAAAATATGATGTTTTTGCCTTGTAAGTCTCTTCCCCTGTGTTCCTGTACTCCCCCCTATATTGCACCGATTCTGTGTGTACGTAAATAGTCATTGGTTCCCAAGCAGACTACGATACCGACTTCAGAGGGCCTTCGTTCTGCTTCTATAAAAACTATGAGTCCGTGGGCGCATGCAATAAGGTGCGGGTTCAAACTGTACGCTGAAGTTCAGCGCACGGTTTCTTAACGCAGGTCACAATCCTTTTGCAACTCCCGATGCAGTAAGCTAATGGCATGCTAACGCATCGGGAGTTTAAAGAGCTCGCAGAGCGGGACACGTGCGCGCAAGCCCGAGTTAAGATGTACGCTCACCGCAGGCTGACAGTGCATTTTAACCCGGGGCGGAGGGTGTTCCCTCAGAGGTGATTTATAAGCACAAAAAACTGCTTTTCAGCACAGAAATCGTGCTTTGTGCGCAGGAAGCACATTTATACGCGGAACACCCGCCTCGTGCGCACGAAGCACGTTTTCTGCGAATGGACCTCCCCCCGTTACAGATCCCAGCGCCGGAGGTCCAGCATCTGCCCGTAGACCGACACAAGCACTGGAAAAACCTCTCTCCACCTCCCACCAGGAGGAAAGTTTGCAGCGCTATGAAAAACCTGAGTTAATTCAGGGCCCCCTCTCTCTGCCCTGCGGGTAGATGGGGGGGTGGTGGTGGTAGTGGAAATAGTTTACAAGTTAACGCCTTCGTTCGCACGGGATTTCCACGCGGGGGTGCTAAGCAGGCCGCGCGGATTTTCTTGCATGTTTGCTTGTGCGCAGAACTCCTTGCTGCATCGGAAGTAACATTTGCGCACAGAAAAACGTGCGCACGACCGCGGGTAAACACCGTGCGCGCCTCATTACATCGGCCTACCAGTTGGCATTCCTGCTAGGCGAGGACCCCAGGAGGCATCTGAGACCTTTTTTTATTCCCTTTCGAATGTGCCCTCTTGTTAATGCCTTTGATATGAGAGTCCCACGGCAGAAGAAGGGGTTTTCCGGTTTGGGATCTTCTGGCCGTACCGTTGGGAGTTTTGTGTACAGCGAGTGGCTTTCTGCAACTCCGTTACCACTTCAGATGCCAGCGAGATTAGCAAGCAATCAGAAAGCAAGCGCTTGGACTCTCCCCACTACCCACCGGATGTTTAAGTGCAAGAGACTGGGAATACGTCAGCTAAAATGTCTTGTTACCCTATAGTGAAGGCATTCAAAACATTTCACTGTACAACCTCTAATAATGGAACAATAAAATCATCTTTACCCAGCGATGTCAGAGCTTCATAATTCTCCTGCATGGTCTCCTTGTAAAGCTCCTTCTGCCATTCTTCCAACATCTCCCACTCATCCTCAGAGAAATAGACAGCGACGTCCTCAAAGGTTACAGGGACCTGGAACAGGAAGAGGGACCCGCTCAGCACCCACTCAGCCTCAGGCACAGCAGCACAAACTCCTGACACACTGCCTCTAAAGTTTCTAAAATATTAAAAAATGATCTTTTCTGGCACATCTGGAGATAGCTCTAGGACCAGCTGGCATGTGAGTTCCATGACAGACGACAGCCGGTAGTCATAAGTGGAACCTCTTCTGAGAAGGTTGATAAGTGGAGAGCCTCAGCGACCGATTCTGGGCCAGTTCCGTTTAACACCTTTGTGAACGATACAATGGAAGGGATAAGAAGGTAAAGTTTGTCTATTTGCAGATGGTACTAGGATCTGTAACAGATCTTAGTATCTGAAGGAGCAGAGAGAATGAAAAGTGATGTAAGCAAACTCGGCAGGTGGCTGAAGGTGTGGTAGGTGGGATTTAATGCCAAGAAGTGCCTAGTCATGAATTCGGGATTCAGACTTCCAAAGGGGGGGGGGGGGGGTGAAAAACTGATCTCCACGGACTGGGAAAGGGACCTCAGAGTGATAGCGTCTGATGATCTGAAGGCAGCGAAGCAATGTGACAAGGCGGTGTCTAAGCACAGAGGGGATGCCAGGCTGCACAGAGAGAGGAATATAACCAGCAGGAGAAAGAAAGCGCTAGATGCCCTTGGTACAGGTCCTTGTTGAGGGGCCTCACCTGGCGAGTACTGTGCTCGGTTCTGGAGACCTCGTCACAAAAAGGGATAGAGACAGGATGGAAGTCCAGAGAACGGCATCCGAAAACGACGAGGGGTCTGCACCGGAAGACTTATGAGATAAGACTGAAGGATCTAAATATGTGAAGAGACAGATAGACTCTGAAATATCTAACAGGAATTAATGGTGCAAAGAATCAAACCTCTTCTGATGGAAAGGAGGCTGGAAAACTAAAGGGAGGGAGAGACTCAGCAACAGCATCAGGAAATATTTCTTCACAGGAAGGGAGGTGGCTGCAGGGAATGCCCTCCCCGAGGAGGTGAAGACAAGTACAGTCACGGAATTTAAAAAAGGTGTGGGAGAAACACAAAAGATCTCTAGAGACTAAAGGCTGGCAATGAAGAAAGAGCTTAACCTGAATAAACCTTTTTGATGTAACATTTCTGCATGGGGCGACCTGCACAGATCAACACTTACACCCTAAAAATAAAAATCAACAAAAAAAAGGAAGAACACAAAAGTTTGCCGGGCAGACGGAATGGACCCCCTTGGGTCTTTTTTCTGCCATCATCTACTCGGTTACTAGGAAATGCTGCAGGCCAGAGAGCTTCCCTGTGTTACCAGGCCCTGTGCTAGTGTGCCAGGAGGGAGAGGGGCGAGAGTGCCCGTGGGCAGTGGAAGAGGTTAAGACGAGGTGGGGGGTGGGAAAGGTGCGAGGAAGGAAAAGGAGAGAGATTGTAAGTTCTTACGTGTGCCTGTACAGTGCTGTGTACATGTAAGAGCGCTACAGCGGGGGCAATTTGCAAAGCTTTGAGGGTAAAGCATCCAAAAATTTCCATCCATAAGGCGCTAGGACTGCACGGGGTGCTCCACAGGGCATGCCATGCACTTTACCCACACCAATTTAAATCGTAAACCAGTTTTCCAATCAAATGCTGCTCAAAGCAGCATACAAGACAGGGAGAGGAAGATAACCTGCGATGGCTGCATTTTCAAATCTGCGCAGGTTCTTTGCCATGGAGAAAGGAGGCTGCAAGTGACCGCAGGTACCTTGTACTCATAGTAAGATTCCCTTTGAGAATTGGGGCAAACCCTGCAGATTAAAACTATGCCCTAAAAATGTTATATGATAGAAATAGTGGTAAAAACAAAGGCAAAGACACAAAAAGAAAAAAAAAACAGATTTAAAATTTACAAAAAAAAAAAAATTAAAGATAAGTGTGAAAAGCATAAAAGAAAAATTCCCTGTCAGCTAAAACATTTTAGCCCCAATCCAGCAGGGAATTCACACAAGAGTTCCTAAATCCTGCAAGAACCTTTCCTCCCTTTTCATAAGTGCAGGCAAAGCTCCCTGAAAAAGTTGTCTCTGCCCAGAAGTGTTTCTGCCTGCTCCCCCTCTGCCCCTCCTACCTGTGCAGGCTCTGCCTCGGCCATGCTCTCTCCCTTCTCTCGCTTTCTTCAGGCTCTGCTTCTCTCTCTCTCTCAATGGCTGAGGCTTGCAGAGAAGCTGCAGGAAATGTTCCGGGTTAGGAGGGAGGAGATGGGAGGCGGGATCTGCACAGATTAATTTACTGGATGCCCCGTGGTCTCAGGATCTCATGCAGGCGCCATCTTGGGACTGGCAAAAAAAGCTGCTGAGACTCTGGTTACAGTCACAGCTGCCAACCAACTCTATGCCAGGAGGGGGCACCCACCCATCCAGGGCAGGTTCGTCTCTCAGCTAGGAGGCGGCCGATCCTCTCTCTTACCTCCCTCCCTTATTTATTCTGTATGCTTTTTTTCTGGACTGGATCGCAAGCTCGATGGAGCACGGAGTCTCTCTTATGGGTATTCGTGCAGTGCTTTCCTTCTGGAAGAAAAGTTACCGGTACTGAGATGCAAGTGGAGGAAAAAGGTGCTGGTACTCCCTACCAGCAAGTGACCCTTGAAAAAAAAAAAAAAAAAAGCCCTGCATCGAGTAGTGCTAAGCAATGAGAAGGGGCAGTAGTAGGGAGGGTGTGGGGGGAGGGGCAGTTTAACATGCACAGTCAGAGGGGGCAGTACCCATCAGTGAAGATCTGATGTGATTTGGAAGGAGGAAAGGGACACTGTAGAAATCTCCTCTTGGGTGTCCCTTTCCTCCTTCCAAATCACATCAAATCTTCCCTGCTGTGTACTGTGCTGTTGGTACCCTCTGCTTGTGCATGTAAAACTGCCCCCCAAACCCTAGACCTCCACCAAAACCTCACCTCGAGTTACTAGTTCACCCTTCTACAGTGGTATCAATAGATGTCAAATATGTGGCTGATTTTGAAAAAATCCTCTGGGCTGATATTTTCCGTAAATCTGCCCCTGGGCGGGCTAAAAAACTTTTTTTGAAAATAAGCTGGCCTTAGAGGTTAAAAAAACACATAAAACCTTTTTTAAATATATCCGAAGCAGGAAGCCTGCAAGTCAGTTGGACCGGTAGAAGATCAAGGGGTTAAAGGAGCACTTAGGGAAGATAAGGGCATCATTTTACTTCAGTGGTTACTGAAGAGGATGTTGGGGAAATATCTGTCAACAATCAACCCAATCGTATCACTGGTAAAACTATCAACATTTACTGGTTACTGCCAAGTGTTATATGTAGGCCTCTCACTCACAGGGTCTGCATAGCATATCAGACTCCTACTTAGGTACAAGGCCACCTTACTTTAATTGTAATATTTTTGTTAGAATTTTTTAAATTTTTTTTGCACATTAAAACTGCCTCGTATCAGTTCTTCAGTAGAATTTTCATATATTATATTCCAAAGGTACGGGAGAAACAATAACTACTTATCTCGCCAATTTTGGTTAGTCACCCGACACGCGCGTGTTTCGAACCAACGGTTCTGCTTCAGGGGAATTTTTCTTCCGTATCCTGTCTCAAAGACGAACTTCTGGGTTTCCATTCCGCAAGTTTGAGGCGTCCATCTCTCTTTTCTTGGCTCGATTACCACGATTTTAAATATTGCCGCGGCTTCCTTGCCGCGGCTTCCTTGCCGCGGCAATATTTAAAATCGTGGTAATCGAGCCAAGAAAAGAGAGATGGACGCCTCAAACTTGCGGAATGGAAACCCAGAAGTTCGTCTTTGAGACAGGATACGGAAGAAAAATTCCCCTGAAGCAGAACCGTTGGTTCGAAACACGCGCGTGTCGGGTGACTAACCAAAATTGGCGAGATAAGTAGTTATTGTTTCTCCCGTACCTTTGGAATATAATATATGAAAATTCTACTGAAGAACTGATACGAGGCAGTTTTAATGTGCAAAAAAAATTTAAAAAATTCTAACAAAAATATTACAATTAAAGTAAGGTGGCCTTGTACCTAAGTAGGAGTCTGATATGCTATGCAGACCCTGTGAGTGAGAGGCCTACATATAACACTTGGCAGTGACCAGTAAATGTTGATAGTTTTACCAGTGATACGATTGGGTTGATTGTTGTGAGATACATTGAAGGTACACTGGAGTACAGTTGTATACGGGTAGAAGGTTGTGGGGAAATATCTGTTCCAGAAACTGTTTTCATTGGTGATGATTTAGAAGAACTAATACAAATTGCTGGAAGA
This sequence comes from Rhinatrema bivittatum, assembly GCF_901001135.1. Taxonomy (NCBI): domain Eukaryota; kingdom Metazoa; phylum Chordata; class Amphibia; order Gymnophiona; family Rhinatrematidae; genus Rhinatrema; species Rhinatrema bivittatum. Next base: position 32,163,002 of record NC_042616.1, on the reverse strand, counting down.
TGAAATAAGGCAGATTTGCAAAATAAACGGTAGCAAATCGCCTGAACCAGATGGTATAAACGCCAGAGTTCTGAAAGAACTTAAAAAAATGAAATTTCAGATCTGTTACTGGTCATTTTTAACCTGTAATTGGGATCATCCAACATGCCTGAAGACTGGAGGGTGACCAATGTAACCCCGATCTTTAAAAAGGGCTCTAGAGGTGACCTAGGAAACTATAGACCAGCGAGTCTGACTTCAGTGCCAATGGAAACTATTCTAAAGAAAAAACATCACAAAACATATCAGATGACATGGTTTAATGGACACAGCCAGCATGGATTTACAAAAGGGAAATATTGCCTCACCAATCTGCTACGTTTTTTGAAGGAGTTAATAAACATGTGGATAATGGTGAGCCTGTGGATATATGTGAGCCATTTGGATTTTCAGAAGGCGTTTGTCAAAGTGCTGCATGAGAAACTACTGAGAAAATTAAAAAGTCATGGGATAGGAGGCGATGTCTTATTATGGATTGCAAACTGGTTAAAAGATAGGAAGCAGAGAATAGGACTAAATGGTCAGTTTTCTCAGTGAAGTGCCTCAGGGATCTGTACTGGGACTGGTGCTTTTTAATATATCTATAAATGATTTGGAAAGGAGAACAACAAGTGAAGTGATGATCAAATTTGCAGATGATATGTTATTATTCCAAGTTGTTAAATCACAAGCGGATTGTGAAAAATTGCAGGAGGATCTTGCAAGACCGTAAGACCTGACATTTAAATGGCAAAAGAAATTTAATGTGGACAAGGGAAAAGTGATGCACACAGGGAACAATAACCCCCCACACTGCTGTTATACAAAGCTAGGTTCCATATTTATTTATTTAACAGATTTTCTATACCAACATTAAAATACACATCATATCGGTTTACATTATAACAGCAGGTAGAAAATACATAGAACAGGGATGTGGGCGTGGATAACAACAGCATAACAGCATAAACAAGAATTAGGAGGGCTCTAACAGGAAGCCCGAGGCAATAGTTAAAAAATGGGGGGGGGGGGGAGAGGGGGGGAGCAATATACAAAGGGAGGGGGGGTGTAGGGCGGGAGCTATATACACAGGGTGGGGTGGGAGGGTATAGGAGGGATACTATTTACAGAGGGGGGGCAAGAAGGTTACAGGGGACGCAGGGAGAGAGGAGGATAGGAGCAAGGTTAGTCAGGAAAGGCTTGGTGGAAAAGCCAGGTTTTTAGGATTTTATGGAATTTATTTGGGCATGATTCAAGGCGGAGGTTTGAGGGCAGAGCATTCCATTCCATATTAGGAGTTACCACCCAGAAAAATGATCTGGACATCATAGTGGACAAATACATTGTAATCTTCAGTTTAGCATGTGGCAGCAGTCAAAAATTTATTAGTGTTAGGATTATTAGGAAAAGAATGGAGAATAAAACAGAAAATGTCATAATGCCTCTGTATCGCTCCTTGGTGAGACCACACTTTGAATACTGTGTACAATTCTGGTTGCCGCATCTAAAAAAAAAAGACATAGTTGAATTGGAAAAGGTGCAGAGAAGGGCGACCAAAATGATAAAGGGGATGGAACAGCTCCCCTATGAGGAAAGGCTGAAGAGCTTGGAGAAGAGACGGCTGAGGGATATGATAGAGGTCTATAAAATCATGAGTGGAATAGAATGGGTAAATGTAAGATTACATATAAAAGGTTCCACAGCGAGTATAAACAATAAAGTGGAAAGTGGGCAGCTTTGTCTCGTGCTTCTATGTAAGTTAAACTTGTCCGTGAGAAAACCATTAACACTAATTCTAGCAGATGGATTAGAGTATAAAGGTAGAATATATTCCAGTATTCTGCCAGAAAATCCAAACGCACGTAAACTCTCAGATAAATAAGGCCGTGCCACCCTGTCAAAAGCCTTTTCAGCGTCACAGCTCACAATCACGGGGTTGCAAACCTTACCAGCATGGCATGGAGACAACGCTGCGTTATACCCTCCCGCTATTTACCGAGGAACGTCGTCCATGCACCAATCCCTTTTGACCTTTACTAATTAGTTTTGGGAGGATGAATTTCAATCCGTTAGCTAGAATCGTCAGAAGGATTTTAATCTCTAAATTTAACAGCGATTATAGGCCTATGTAAGGCTGGAGGTAGAGGGTCCTTGCCACTCTTCGGACTCACTACTATAACTGCCTCCTTCAGAGATGCTGGCATAACACCCACGTCACACATGGTTTCAAAGAGGGCCCTTAATGGGTTTGAGACCTAAAGATGTCACAAGGTCACACCCAAGTTAAAAAAAAAAAACAAATAAAAAACTTGGCTGTTTCAACAAGCCTACACCTAAACAAATTCTTTGGCGCCCCCCCTTCCTTATTATTTCGTCTGATCCAAACATAATATTACATGCCTTTAACACCCCCGTCTCTTCCCCCCTTTTCTTTTCCATCTCTGTTTTTCCTTTAACACCCCCGTCTCTTCCCCCCTTCATTCCCCTCCCTGTCTCTTTTCCAATTTCTCCCCTCCTCTCTCTCCCCTTTCCTGACTTTACTTCCTTTCACTTGCTTCACAAACCATTTTCCAAAGCAGAGTACTGTTTCTACGCCTTCTTCAAATAACTACCATGCAAATATGTCACTTTAACTTCAGCAATCCACTTTTTATCTATTTATGTTATACCACTTATCTATTTATGTTATACCAAATTTTTACTTTAAATGCTTAACCAAAGTTTTTTTGATGTTTATCTGTTGCTGTTCTGTTCTTCGTTTCATGTAAAGGACCTACCTCCGCAGCGGCCCTCTATTCTGTTATATGTAAACCGGTACGATGTGTAAATGGCTATCGGTATATAAAAATGTTAAATAAATAAATAAATAAAATAAATGTGTAAAAACATGTCTAGACCCTCAGGTCCTGGAGATTCGGGGAAGGGAAGTGATTTAATGGCCCAAAACACTTCAGATATTGTTATAGGAGCATTTCACTCGATTAGGATCCCTCTGATCCAACGTTCGTACTCGGGTACTTTGAAAAATTCAGCGATTTCACTGGTATCAATGGGATCTGCCTTACAGAGAGTCTGATAAAAATTCACAAAAATTTGAGATATCTCCTTTGAATCGTTAACAGTGTGCCCCTTGTTATCCCTCAAAGCATTAATAAATTTTGAGGTTCGCTGCTCTCTCATGACATCTGCCAGCATTCTTCCTGCCTTGTTCCCACAGCAATAAAATTTAAATTTAATATACCGCAATGATGAATATGCTCTTTGTTGCAACAAGTCATTCATAACTGTTTGTAGCCTATGAAACTGTCTTAGCTGACCGAAGGATTAGCATTCAAGGCAGATTTGCATTGCTTTAATTGGGAACAGAGTAGCAGAATCTTAGTTGCAATGGAGAAGGTACAGAGAAGGGCAACCAAAATGATAAAGGGGATGGAACAGCTCCCCTATGAGGAAAGGCTGAAGAGATTAGGGCTGTTCAACTTGGAGAAGAGACGGCTGAGGGGGACTATGATAGAGGTCTATAAAATCATGAGAGGTCTTGAACAGGTAGATGTGAATCAGTTATTTACACTTTCAAATAATAGAAGGACTAGGGGGCACTCCATGAAGTTAGCAAGTAGCACATTTAAGGCTAATCGGAGAAAATTCTTTTTCACTCAATGCACAATAAAGCTCTGGAATTTGTTGCCAGAGGATGTGGTTAGTGCAGTTAGTGTAGCTGGGTTCAAAAAAGGTTTGGATAAGTTCATGGAGGAGAAGTCCATAAACGGTTATTAATCAAGTTTACTTAGGGGTAGATTTTCATGTAACCCCCGAAAGCTGCCCCTTTCACCCCCTGTGCACACCCCGGGACACGTGTAAGTCCCGGGGCTTTCCTGGGGGGGAGGGGGCGTGTTGGGGCGTGTCACAGCATCATCGGGGCGTTCCGGGGCAGGGCCGCAGGCGTGGGTCCGGCCCAGGGGCGTTCCGGGGGCATGGCCACGGCCTCCGGACCAGCCCCCAGACCGGATATGGCTGGCCGGCAGCTGGCCGGTGCAGGCAGGCGGAACTTGTAAAATAAAGGTAGGGGGGAATTAGTTAGGGCTGGGGGTGGGTTAGATAGGGGAAGGGAGGGGAAGGTGGGAGGGGCCGGAAGGAAAGTTCCCTCCGAAGCCGCTCCGATTTTGGAGCGGCCTCGGAGGGAACGGAGGACAGCTGCGCGGCTCGGTGCGCGCAGGCTGCAGATTTTCCGCAGCCTTGCGCGCGCATGTTATAAAATCGGGAGTAGATTTGTTCGCGCCAGGTTGCGCGAACAAATCTACTCCCGCCCACACCTTTTAAAATCTACCCCTTTGGTAATAGCCACTGCTATTAATTGCATCAGTGGCATGGGAACTTCTTAGTGTTTGGGTACTTGCCAGGTTCTTCTGGCCTGGTTTGGCCTCTGTTGGAAACAGGATGCTGGGCTTGATGGACCCTTGGTCTGACCCAGCATGGCAATTTCTTATGTTCTTATTCGTTTTTGCTTAGATTTCACATAACTAATTATTTCACCTTTTAAGACCACCTTTGTAGTTTCCCAGAACAATACAGGATTATCAATATGCTGAGCATTTGCTTGAGCGAATAATCGCCAGTTATCCTGTAAAAATTCAGGAAATAGTGCATCCTGAGATAGTTCTGGGAGCATCCCCTATAACTTTAATTGGCTCTCTTTTTGGGTCTAATTCACCTGGCAAGAAATGGGTGTGGTCTGAAATTGCCAGGTTTTCTATCGTAGCCCGAGTCACCCATGGAAAGGTTTGTCCGATATTAAAATGTAATCTATGCATGTGGATGCAGAATGTGCAATGTGTGTGATGGGTGTAGTCTTTTGTCATGGGATTCAGCAGCCTCCAGCCATCTACCATATGCAAAATGTTAGCACGAAAAAGGTATACCCTTTCTGGTACTCGCTGGCATCTTATATCTAATCGGGTATTTGTCATACGCAGGGTCAACAATTCAATTCAAATTTCCACCTAGAAAAATAGGAGAATTGCCCATCTTCACCAATTTGGCCATTGTATTAGAAACGTTCATAAGAATTGTGGGCATAAGTGGAGGCCAGAATGACTTTTTTACCCATTAGGGAACCTGGAAGAATTATAAACCTACCTCTCAAGTCCTTAATCTCTCAGTGTAGATGAAAATCTATAGTTTCATATATTAGAATTGCAACCCCACAACTTTTCGAGGAGCCATTTGCATTAGAAAACCTGCCCCACCCACTTACCACCCATTTTGATATGTTCCAAATTAGATCCATGCATCTCTTGCAAACAGACAATATCCCCTTTTAGCCTATGGAGATGAGATAATACTTTTCTCCCTGCTTAATAGGCGTCCCTAATCCCATCTCATTCCATGAGAGAAACTTAATCCAATGGTATAGTGGACCCAAATCATTTCCATATCATTGAGAGATCTGCCTGTCCCACTGCAAGTGGCGGTTCCCCCCCTATATCAACCATTTTGGTTACGCCATCCTACAGCGCAAATATCTGGTTGATCCCAATAGGCACAAGATAATGACCTTTATCTCCCTCAGTTTCCCCTCCCCCCCTCCCCCCAACACATCAAAACCATACCATAATCTACAGCTCTTTCTAGAGCTCAGAGGTCGCCAGTACGTTTGGGTGCCATCCCTTTAGACCAGCAGTTTTAATGCATTCTAATTAAAGATATGTCAGAACGAAGCAACAAAGTATTGTAAACGTCAAAACCCACACTGTGGAGCAGTCAGCAATGTGAAGTACTGCTCCTCCTCATGACTCTTTAAACTTGAAGAGAGTGCTCATGGAGATCACGGTACATTACTGTATACTGCAGCTGACCACGGTGAAACCTTCCTGACATCCAGCCGTCAGCCCCCTGCAGATGTGGAATTGCGCAGATTGTTTACAGCCTTCTCTGCTGCATCAAGGGAATCTGCAGGTAGAATTTTGCCGTTTGCCCACCCTGTTAGCCGGGCTGGAAACAGTAAGGAAAAGCGGATGTTCTTCCTTCTTCTTGTGCCGCGAGACTACCTCCGTGGAGAAATCTTGAAAGTACAGCAGAACTTTCCCATTTTGGTAGGTAGCTTCTTTCTTTCTCTTGCAGAAGTTGAAATTTATGGGCATTATTCAAAAAAGCGAGCTATCACCACCCTCGGTCAGATCTGTTGAGGCAGCTTCAGGCCAATAGAGTGAGCATGCGCCACCCGCCAAGGCTTCAGTTGGCCACTGCCTGAGGTAACCCCGTCTCCAACGCCGAAGCAAGCTCATGCTCAGGGATAGTCTCAGACAGGCCCATGAAATGTAAGTTGTTCCTCTTTAAACGGTTCTCGAGTTTGTCAGTTTTTGCAGCTTGTTGCGTTACTAAGCGTTGGGCTTCCTGTAGCTGCGTCACTAGGGTCATGATTGCCGTCCTCAAGCACTGAAATCCTGTTCTCTGTTTCCGTGACTCTTTTCCCCACATCCAATAATGAGGATTGGACTTCAGCTGGATTTTCATTCGATTTTTATTAAATGGACTCTCCAGTGCTGCCACGACTGCTGCAGTAAGCTCGGCAATTGGAGTTTTTAAGTTTGTTTAATTTTAGATGTTGTGTTAATTTTATTAATGGTTTTAATATATGTTTATTTTTATGTATTATGTGATGAATTTATGAATGTAAAAGCTGTATTCTGCCTTGGATTTGGAACTGGTGGAATATAAAATAGAATAAATAAAAAAAAATAAATAAAAATATTCAAAGTTTTTCTGTCTGCCTCTCCTTCTCCATTGGCCATTTTGTCCTCAGGCACTTTGGATCTTTCTTTCTCCTTCAGTTTACTTATATGTGTTGCCATCATCGGCAGCGGTTTTGGTACCATATATTTGTCCATAGATTCTTTTATCTGCACAGTGGGGCAGATTTTAAAAGCCTTACGCGCGCCGAGCCCATATTGCATAGGCCCGGCGACGTGCGCAAGCCCAGGGACGTGCGTATGTCCCGGGGCTTGAAAAAAAGGGGCGGGGCGGGAACAGTACAGGGCAGGGCAGGGGCATGGCCAGAGGCCTTCGTAGGGCTGCTAATCCGGGGGATCACGCGCAGGCACTTGGCCAGCACGTGCAACCTACGCCTTGCCCAGAGGCAGGCGCAACTTGTAAAACAAAAATGAGGGGGGGGTGTAGGTAGGGGTGGGGGCCGGTTAGGTAGGGGAAGAGAGGGGAAGTGGTGGGGGGGTGGAAGGAAAGTTCCCTCCAAGGCCGCTCCGATTTCGGGAATGGTGAAAGCCATCAGGGCTCCTCTAGGGCTCGGCGCGTGCAAGGTGCACTAGGGTGCACCCCCTTGTGCGCGCCAACCTCGGATTTTATACATGCGCGCGCATGTTATATAATCGGGCGTGCATTTGTGCACGCCGAGTTGCGCGCACAAATGTACGCCCGCGCGTACCTCTTAAAATCCGGCCCAGTGTTTTCTTTAGCTGTTCAGCGAGGAAGGGCTGCAAAAATCTCTGACATGCAGGGATGGCACCGGAGCTCCCGTGAAAGACGTTTTCCCGTGCTCACTGCATCATGATATCCATGGGTAAATGTAAATTGGTTATTTTCTCTTTCAAAAAATACAAAGACTAGGGGGCATTCCCTGAAGTTAGTGAGGAAGCACATTCAGAACAAATTGGAGAAAAAAATTCTTTTCACTCAATGCATAATAAAGCACTGGAATTCATTACCAGACGACACGGTTAAGACAGTTAGCATAGCTGGATTTACAAATGGTTTGGAAAAATTCCTGAAGGAGAAATCAATAAACTGTTATTAACCAAGTACATTTAAAAAAAAAAAATAGCCACTGCTTACCACTGCGTGATAGCAGTGTGGGATCTATTTACTGTTTGTGATCTTGCTGCATAGTTGTGACCTGGATTGGCCACTGTTGGAAACAGGATGCTGGGCTTGATGGACCCTCAGTCATACCCAGAATGGCAAGTTCTTATGTTCTTAAAGACAGCAGTGAGACATGAAGGTGTGAATAGATGACCAAACTGCAGCTTTGCAGATGTCTTTGAAAGGGACAGTTTTGAAATAAGTCACCGTCATCATTGCTCACACTTGATGAGCGTTGGCTGCTTTATCTGAAGTCCAGCCAGTACATAACAAAATGCAATCTGCTAACTAGTTAGAGTTCATTCACTTACTGCTCTCCCCAGCCTATTGGACATAAGAAAGAAGCAGCTGGAAAGCTTGATGGTAGGGTTGAGTCCTTTGCAGATAATAAGTTATAGCCCTTTCACAGTCTAAGGTATGTAGGGGCTCTCTCACCTCTGTGAGCATGCAGCTTTGGGGAAAAAGTCAGTAAGATAGTGGCTTGAGTTGTGCATGCACACATGCCTTAGACAGAGAAAGCTATGATCGTGGCAGCATGGCAGCATCCCACACCGCTAAGGCATGGACAGCGTCGCCAGCAGACAGACTGCAAAGAGCCATCAGTGGGGTTGGGTTGGCAAGTCACTGCAGCGTCAGTTAAGTGCAGTGGTTCGCTGAGCCCACCCATGAGCTATGTATCTTAACAAGACCAATGAGTGAACAGAGATCGGTTTCCTGTCTATGTCCTTAGGATGGCAATTGTAAGGATCCAAGCATGATGCCTTTTCCATTTAGATGCATATGATTTCCTTGTTGAAGACTTTCTTGCAGAAATCATAACATCTTCCACCTCCTTGGGCACTACCCATGGAGTGATCAATGAGCGTACAATCTCCATGCCTTCAGGTTGAGATGAGGAAGGTTCTGATGTTGTAAGCAGCCTTCTTCTTCCAGTGGAATTGGTGGATAAACAATATGTTGAATCAAATAGGGGAACCAAACTTGCATGGTCCAGGCTGTTGCATGAGAATCATCTCTTCAAGATCTTGAATCGCTTTCTGAACTGTCCTGGCAGAAAAGCATACACAACACCTATATCCTGTCTGTGCATAAAAGTGTCCTCTATGAATCTGAACTTGCTTGGAAGAATGGAAAAAAATTCTCTATTTCCTGATTTTCCTTTGATGTAAAGAAGTCTATAGTCAGTTGATACCATTGGACAAAAAGGTTGTCTGCAGCATCCTGGTCCAAATTACCACTAGTGAGGATGAAAACTCTAGTTGAGATGATCCACCAGTGTGTTGGATATTCTTAGGAGTTAAGTGGTTTGAAGGTAAGCTCCGTGATTCACAGCCCATCCCTAAATTCTCTGAGCCTCTTGGCAGAATCCAGGGACTTGTTATGCCTTGTTTGTTCACATAAAACATTGCCACCTGATTGTCTGTTTTGAAGGAGGTGAGATAATGCTTGCAGAGCATAACAAATTGCCCTTAGCTCCAGGAAGCTTATCTGGGAGTTGGGTCTATGCAAGACCACATTCTTTGGGTCTGATGAGGGCTCATGTGTTCACCCCAGCCGATAGTGAAGGCATCTGCCACCAGAATTACTTGTTGTGAGAGGATCCTCAGGGGAGAGCCTATTGAGAAAACTGCCATTCTCAGCCACCACTGAAGAGATGACCTTAATCCCACTGGTACTCGGATAGGAAGCGACAAGAGCTGTTGAAGCTGGTCCCACTGCATTTGAAGTGACCACTGGAGAGATCTTCTGTAAAGGTGCATGAATTGAACCACTTGGACAACAGCTACCATATGACCCAGGATAACCAGCGCTGAACAAGCTGTAGAGTGTTTTTGTTTTTTTTATAAACTTATGCACCAAGGTCGACAAGCAGGTTGCCCTCCTTGACTGAGTCTATCCAGGCCCCTAGTTGTTTGGTTTAGATTTATATTCTGCCTTTCAGCCTCTTCAGAGCAGATTACATTCAGGTATTTTCCTGTCCCCAGAGGGTTTACAATCTACAGTAAGTTTTGTACCTGAGGCAATGGAGGGAGTCGTGACTTGCCCAAGGTCACAAGGAGCGGCAGTGGGATATGAACCCTGGTTTCCCTGGTTCGTAGCCCACTAATTTAACCACTGGGCTACTCCTCCACTCCAAGAGGATCCAGTTAATCCCCGCTAAGAGGATCAGATTTCATTTGCTGAAGCTGATGACAAACCCCAAAGACTGGAGAAGCTGGATCATCTGACCCAGCCATACAAGGACTTCCATCCTGGAGGGGCTGGTCACTAACCAATCATCTAGATAGGGAAAAACAAATATGCCTTCCTGATGAATATATGCTGCTGCCACCACTAGGTCCATTGTAAACACCTCTGGAGCTTCTGAAAGGCCAAAAGAGAGGAATTTGTATTGATAGTGCAGACTGTCCACACTCTGACCCTGATGTACTGCCAATGAGACATGGGAATTGGAATGTGGATATAAGCCTCCTTCAAGTTCAGAGTGCACATCTAGGTCCCTGGTTGAACAAAGGGCAAGATAGCCTGGAAGGAGTTCATCTTGAATTTATCCTTTTTCAGGTGCATGCTTGTCGTAAATCCAGAATGGGTCTCGGACCCGCCGGCCTCTTTGAGTTAAGAAAATATCAGGAGTAAAACCCCTTTCTATGCTCTGAGGGCAGAACCAACTCTATCGCATGCAGGTGTATCAGTTTGTCAACCTCGGAATGAAGTTGGGTCAAGTGGGACAAATCCAGACTGATGAAGCACCAGTGTTGTCCTGGTCACTGGGAGAAAACCCAGCAGTACCCAGACTCCGTAATTTGAGGACCCAGTAGTCCCTGGTAATACTCTTCCACTCCTAGAGCAATTGCTGAAATCTCCCTCCGACAGGGGGAGATGGAGGGAAAAGCTTTCAGGTTAAAAAGAAATTTGGGCCTTGCTTTTGCTGGAGGTGGTTGGGTCACCTTTAGCTGGCATCCCCTCCCAAGGCCACCCTCTGGGTGGAATCTGTTATTACAGCTGAATGGGAGAGACCCTTTGAAGAGACAACATTGAAAGTGCGCCCGCTTGAAGAAAAATGTAGGCTTCTTTGTGCTGAGGGCTGGTCTATGGCAATTGACAAGGACTGAAGGACTATATTCTGTTTCTTGATTTGTAACATGATCTCTCTCCTTTTTGCCAAATAAGTTGTCCCCAAGCATGCAATGTCTGTCAATTTATCATGGACATCCTCCCACAATGGGCTGGCCAATAGCCATGCCATCCTTTCGGCCCCAATGGTGGCAGCAGAAACCTTAGCTGCTGTGTGAAAGGACTCATATATAGAGTGAATGAGGTGACGCTCACACGTCTCCACTTCCAGGAATGCCTGGCTTCATGCTCCTCGCCCAGGGAATCCATGAGAGGCCTCATCCCGTTATACAGTTGTGAAGATATTGGATCCATGAGAGGCCTCATCCCGTTATACAGTTGTGAAGATATTGGATCCATGAGAGGCCTCATCTCGTTATACAGTTGTGAAGATATTGGATCCATGAGAGGCCTCATCCTGTTAATACAGTTGTGAAGATATTGGATCCATGAGAGGCCTCATCCTGTTACACAATTGTGAACATATTGGATCATATATAACTGTGGGTTGGCTAACCAAGAACTATGCATAGCCAGGGATGGGTTTAGGGTTTTACCATTCCTAGGCATCTGATGGTGCTGTGCTTCCCTTCCCCCCTCCAGGGAAAGGTTGGGCAACAGGGAATGGGTCTAAGGCACAGAGCTAGAGCTTCTTTCGGCAGCTTAAGGAGTAGATTCTGTACCAAAAAATGTGAAAATTCTGAGACGCGCTGACAAGGCTTTTCCCTCTTTTATATTACACTATAAACCTTGCTTAAATTGGAATAATTTATTTCCTGTTTATTGGGTGAAGAAAATGGATCGCAAGTACCTGTACAGGAAAGAGATCTCAAGATGGAGGAGGGAAGAAGGAGAAAGTGAGAGGTCCAGGGATAGGGAAAGGAAGGGAGGAAGACAGGAGATGGGGAGAAGTGAAGGGGGGAGAGTGAGATTAGGAATCTAGGATGGAAGAGAAGCAGGGAGAGGGACAGAAGTTCTGGGACTGAGGAAGGGGAAGGGATGGATAAGGAAAGAGAGCTGTTCTCTGCTGAATGAGATTCATCACAGCTGCAAGGCAGTTAATGTTCAGCCATTCTATTGCCCCCCCCCCCCCCCGATTTTTGCCGCCCTAGGCACAGGCCTAACACACTTATTGTCAAATCCAGGTCTGGGCATAGTGCTCTGAAAAACCTTTTTCCAATAAGCATCCCGACGTCTTGGATCCTTCCCTAGAGAAGTATTAAGAGTCAAATCTTGTTTTCTTGGCTTTCCTTAGGATGGCTTCTACAACCATCCCAAAACCTGCAGACTGTTTCACTTCAAATCTAGTTTTTATGCCACTGGCGCCCAAGAAGCCAGGGCTTGGCACATCGTAGTCTGCAGCCCTGTAATCCCTCTGGTTTGTTGGTTGAGCTGGCTACAGATTAGCCTGGATCCAAGAGTACCTGCATGCCTCAAGGCTCCCACATTGCTACAGAGATCCAGGAAACTACAGACCATGGAGTCTGACGTCCATTCCAGGCAAAACGGTAGGAACTTTCTTAAAGAACAAAATTGCTGAACATATAGATAGGCAGAGTTTAATGGGCCAAAGCCAACATGGATTTAGCCATGGGGAGCCTCACCCATCTGCTACATTTATTAAGGGCATAAATAAACATGTGGGTGAGTTAGTTGACCTAGTGTATTTGGGTTTCCAGAAAGCATGTGACAAAGTCCCTCATGGGATACTTCTGAGGAAATTAAAAAGTCATGGGATAGGGGGCAGTGTCTTATTGTGGATGGCCAACTGGTTGAAAAGACAGAAAACAGAGTAGGGCTAAATGGTAAATTTTCCCAATGGAGAAAGGTGAATAGTGCAGTGCCCCAGGGATCTGTTCTGGGACCACTGCTTTTTAATATATTTATAAATGACCTGGAAATAGGAATAACAAGCGAGGTGAATAAATTTGCCGGTGACACAAAATTATTCAAAGTTGTCAAATCACAAGAGAATTGTGAGAAATTGCAAGAGGACCTTGCAAAACTGGGAGACTGGGCATGCAAATGGCAAATGAAATTTAATGTGGACAAGTGCAAAGTGATGCACTTAGGGAAGAGTAATCCAAACTATAGCTACATAATGCAAAGTTCCACATTAGGAGTCACCATTCAGGAAAAGGATCTAAGTGTCATTGTTGAAAATATGTTGAAATCTGTTCAGTATGCAGTAGCAGCCAAGAAAGCAAATAGGATGCTGGGGATTATTAGGAAAGGAATGGAGAAAAAAACAGAGAATATCATGAAACCTCTGTATCGCTCCATGGTGCAACCTCATTGTGAGTATTGTGTGCAGTTCTGGTCACCACATCTCAAAAAAGATATAGCGGAATTAGCAAAGGTACAGAGAAGGGCGACCAAGATGATAAAGGGGATGGAACAGCTCCCCTATGAAGAAAGGCTGAAGAGGTTAGGACTTTTCAGCTTGAAGAGACAGCTGAGGGGAGACATGATGGAGGTCTATAAAATAATGAGTGGAATAGAATGATTAAATGTTAATCAGTTGTTTGCTGTTTCGAAAAGTACAAAGACCAGGGGACACAAAGTTAATAGGCAATACATTTCAAACTAATAAGAGAACATATTTTACTCAAACCATAATTAAGTTCTGGAACTGATTGCCAGAGATATGATGAAAGCTAGTATTGTAGCTGCATTAAAAAACCAAAAAAACAGTTTGGACAAGTTCCTGGAGGAACAGTCCATAAATCATTATTAAGGTAGAGATGCAGGCATCCACTGCTTATTCTTGGGATAAGCAGCTTGGAATCTCTCTACCCCTTGGGATCCTGCCAGGTACTTGTGACCTGGATTGGCCACTGATGGAAACAGGATGCTGGGCTTGATGGACCTTTGGTCTGATCCAGTATAGCAAGTCTCACGTTCTTAAGGTAGAGATTTAGAGGAAAAAAGAGAAATTAAGGAATATGAGATGATAGGGAAAGCTAGATGCAGGGAGCGGAGAAAATGATGAAGACAGGAGAGAAAAAGAGAGTAAAATGGAAGGCAGTGCATGGGAAGAGAGCAGAGAAGACAGACAAGAGAAAATCAGGAATAATCTTGAAACCGATGCAAAAGAATCCCCACTCGGATAACAAAAGGTAGAAAAAATGTTTAATTTAAGTTTAGTGATTAGACTCTAACTCAATGATCTAGTAGCTGTTTGGCTTTTGGTGGAAAATGGATTCTCTGCAGGCTTGGATGGTTTTTATTACATTAATTTAAGTATTATCCAAAAAATGTTATACCTAAGCTTCCAAGACCACACAGGTCACTTTTTCAGAGTTTCTGATGTGACAACTGAAGAAGGGACCTCTGCGCTTTCGAAAGCTCATGCATCTTATTTTTTTTTTACATAAATTTGTATGTTGATCCAGTAAAAGGTTTCAGAATCTGCCCAGAACCTCGTGATTGCAATGTAATCCGCCCACCCTCACACCAACACTGTTTGTGTGTAAATGCCCGAAGAACCTCTCTCCTGCTCGGCTCCCGGGGCACTTTTGGGAGTTGGTAGCCACAGGTGGGGATGAAGAGAATAGGGTGATCTGCACATCTTGGCCCAGCTACATTTAATTTCATTTCTTGGGGGACAGGAGGAAGAAGAGATCAGGCACCGTTACTCCCCTGTTGTGGTTTTTGTTTTGTCGATATTCGGTAAGTCAGTGAGTGGAAATATTGTTTGGATAAGTTTATCTGGGTAACTTTAGCTGAGTATATTCGGCAGGAAACCCAAGGGCATGAGTCCCTCTAAATATCCCAGCCGAAGCTACTGCTGTCTGTGTGGCGATTATGGGAAGCGACCACATCCAGGTCCTTGGAACCGGAGGCTGGAAAACTGTTTGGACCTGGCAGAAATCGAGAGTAACACAAATCCATCTCTCACCGCACGCAGGACGTTACAATATAAATTACTGCTTAAGACTAGGTTTAGCCGTCTAAAATTGAGGAAAACGGGAGAAGGATGGCTTTCCCCTCCCCTGGAAGGGGGATACGACAAGGAGAGCACCTGCACCCGCACGGCGTGGGAGCTTCAGAAAATGAAAAGATAAGAGAGTGAAACAATCCATGGAATTCAGTGGGAAGGGAATCCTCAATTAGCCTTAGAGTCATCCAGAAGATAGGCACTGACGGGGAAGAAACAAAGATGTTCCTGGAGGTTAGATGTGCGTTTAGCAAACAACTGGATGCCGGAGAAAGGGCCAAGCTACTCAAGAATGAATCCGCCAAAGGAAGAGCAATAACGATGCTGACTCCTAAAGGGGAGTTTAATACAATAGAGGCCCGTTCCAATCTCCTAGAGTCTTTTTTTACTGGTCTTTTCTCTCATCGACTTGTGCTGAATTGTTGCACCTTTATCCTCAGTATTTATATACATCTTCTTGCTCAAGTTCATTCATGCTCCAGTCCTAGGTCAGGGAGATGTTTTCATGTTTGCTTTAAATTTTCCCTTCCTGAAGGTTGCCTTAGCACATCTGCCCAGGCCAAATCGCATCCTGATGTCATCTGAGAAGCTCTTCATTACTCTGAGTCTTCCACTAAACGACAATCCCAGGAGCTGTAAGTGGGAGCAAATGTCTGTGGATCATTTGTGCCTCTGGGCTTAGGGCGAAATCCATGGGCCAAGGAGTTCATAAGAGCACTTGGAGGATTCAGTGTTAGGCGAAAACACGAATGGTGAAAGGGAATCTCCCTGAAATATTCTTCACTGGATTTTGATATTAGGAAGGACGTAGTGGCCATCTTCTTAATTCAGATGGAGTGTAGTCTGCTACATTCTCATGATAAACTTGATGTACTCTGTCAATCCAGGATTAACTCCGTACGGTGCAACACAATTTATTGATCAAGAGTGTGAGATACTCTGAAAAACTTTTTTATGATCTATCCATGCAGTACTGAGGTTTTGGCCTGCTTACACCTGGGCACGATTGCTTTATTCACCCTCAAATGGCCCTTGGTTCCATATGCACCTCTTCTGTTAACATCAGGGCAATAGAACAAAAAGGTAATTACGTTCCACGTGATCAAATATTCTACCTGCACGTACTGCAGTGAACAGCTTGAGGACTGAAGGTAGGCACATTACTGGTTGATAACTTTTGGGGATGTTTCTTTCAAACTTTTTATTAGAAGGCGCAAACTCTACTGCCACACAAAAAGCTGTGCATATAACACATTGATGAAAAAGAGCAAACATACATTCAGATATAAACATGTAGAGTAAAACTGCATGAGTTGAGCATCCCCATAACTGACACCCTCCATACAGATAAAGACTTAGCAGCCATCGGTGATCCCTCATCATGACCAATATGAACCCTACATCTGCTCATATCTGTCCATGCTGTCCCGAGGCAAGCAGCTGACCCTCAAAGCAATTACCACTATTGTAGCTTTCCAGTGGTCCAGACTGGGTGAGGGTTGCCAGAAAAAAGGCAACGCGTACGCCTGGCAGTGTGCAAGGTAATGAGAAACAAACATACTTTTTGCAGCTGTGACCCTACCTCGCTTCCTTCTGTTTAGTACATATAATGCAGCAGGGAAAACCCCAGTCCAACCAATAATGACTTGAATGTCCCTGTGTGCGGAGCACCAAAACACGAGTACTATGCTGCAGGCTCACCACATATGAGAACAGGAAACGTCCCTCCCACACCCGCTCCAACGAAGTGGGCTAGAAGCACTAAGCTTGGCCTAAAACAATGGATATCTATAAGCCCACTGCAATAGCTGATCTCCCTTAGGAAAGACGTGTTCTTCCTTTGATTACATCTTGAGGTGTTAATTCTGGTTGTCTGATCACCTGATTTCTGCCGCCTGCCAGGACATGGTGGAGAGATGTTAACTGCTTGAGCCAGAAATTGGGCACCCCCCATCAAGGCCAGGGATCCTAATAACCTGGGTTCCGGCTCTCTCATTGTTACTTCAGACCATCATGCCATAGTTTTGATAACCGCTCTTTCCATATGCTCGTGTGCTGCTGTGGCCAACTCTTCGGTCAGCCACCAGATGGCATTAAGTCATAAGAACATAAGAGCTGCTGTACTGGGTTAAACCAAAAGTCCATCAATCCCAGCATCCTGTTTCCAACCGTGGCCAAGCCAGGTCACAAGTGCCTGGCAGGATCCCAAGGGGTAGACAGATTTTCAAGATGCTTATCCCAGGGATAAGAAGTGGATATCTGCAACTCTCCAGGAACTTGTCCAATGCATCTGTCCCTGCACATTAGAAATTATAACAACTTAATACTGAGATCACAATCCTGATGACCCCCTCCTCCTCTGAGTCTGGCTGAGATTGGTTGTCTCAGGTTACTTAATGGGGCTAGGGAAGGAGCAGGTGTGGCATTTATTTGTTAGAGATTTGGAGGAGTAAGAAGCACCTTGGATATTTCCTTTAAAGTGGAGTCTATCCCCTTACTGTTTGATTCTTTGGAGGCTAAAACTGATGTGCACTTCCTGCCAGTAGGTTTTGCCTTCATGTCCTTACAGATTTTCCTTTAATCTGGAGTGGATGCCTCGTTTTTAGTGAAGGCCCATTCCTCGTGCTGGAAGCCAGGACCCTGAAGCTGTAGTAATCTGCTTAGGGGCAAGGCAGACCCTGCAGTGAAGGTGATTTTGTTTGTTCCCTCCATGAGGCTTCGATCTTATCAGTTAAAGTATTGTTTTTTGGAAATGGGAGGTTTATGTCCACCCCTCCCCACTCTGGAACATAGGGCGGCAGGAGCCAGATTTTTTTATCAGCAGAAAATCCCATCCGGAAGGTCAAACCAAACAAAAGGAGCAGGAATTCTGAAGACCCTCCATCAGGATCTTTACCCTCAGGGGCAAGGACACAGGCTGGGTACAAGAGACCGGGCAGTTTGGACTACAGTAGTTTTTTTTTCCATGGATAAGGGGATCCCATCACCCACAGGATTTCCGTGAACATCTGGGACAGTTTATGCACCGAGTGAAGAAGTGGTAACTAAATCCCCGGGATCGGAGGCACAGAACACATACCCAGAGAAAGAGAAACATCAGTAAGCAACACAGATACAATCTCACCCTTTGGATTGATTGGACATTAACTTTAAACGAATCAGGACATTTTATTTTGAACACCCAACGGAGCATTCAGCCTGTTATATCCTAGCACCTCACCCCTAGAGATCAGCAGCTCTTTCTTTCTTTATTTAAATGGTAACTTTAAAACAGCTGCACGGGCGTCCATGAACGCACGAAGGCCGGCTCGCAGCCGTTTTATAACACGCGCGCATATTACAAAATCGGCTGGACGCGCGCAAACGTGCGCACCGTCGTACACGGACGCACGCCCGTGCTGCTTCTACCGCGCAAGTCGGGGGATTTTAATATACACCTGTGCCGCAGTTACCGGTCAAACCAGTTTGTTCCCACTTTGCCCAGTTACAGGATAGGACTTCCTAACCCCCTTCCAGCTAACTAACCTCTCTTTTACCCTACCTGCCCCAACCCTTAAAAACCCCACTGCCTAGCCTAGTTTTTTTTATTTTATAACTTACGCGCCATCTGCAGCAGAAGTAAAGTCGAGCGGTCGGAGGTCCCCGGCGGGCGCTTGTGCGCGTAAATACGTACGCGCTGGTTTCCAATTAAACTCCCGGAACGCCCACACCCCACCCTGACCACACCCCCCACTTTTTTTTTTAAAGATTTTTTCTATTGGGCGTTTACCGGGATATATGCGCGTCCATAGACGCTTCTTAAAATTCACGTGTCGCCCGGCCGGCCCGAGAGATGCGCTTAGCTCCCCAATTTGGTGCGCCTGGGGCTTTTAAAATCTACCCCTGCTTTCTTACACTTTTATACCGCACTCCCAGCAAGCCGTCCAAGGCCGTTTACCACAATAACATACCATGAAAAATACCAATACAGCGAGAACAAGGTTACCCTAATTAAAACACTGGAGAATTTCTCCGCAGTCTTGGCCATAACTCAAGAGACGGTTATGGAGACAAGAGCTGCTCTCCTGGTTTCATGTGCGTTTATCTCAGAAAGGGATTCGGTCTTGAGAATATTCTTCCGTAACCAGTCTCACTGCTTTCACGGGTCAGAAAGTTTGGATATTTCTAGAGAGATTACAAAAAAAATACACAGGAACGGAGGAAAACATTTTTAGCGATGAGAAATGACGCAATATCAAGGGGGGGGCTAAGTTTAATCGAGCAAATGTTTGATTACTTATCAAAATTCTAAATATATCTTTACAGATCCCACTCAATTACGTATATACCTGGACTCGCATCCCTAAACTATACTCCATGGGGAGGGAATGGGGAGGTACGGCTTTGAGATGGTAAAATTTGTGGGTTACACTGTACTGGAATCATGCGTGAGTTAATTTACTTTTTAGGACAGCTTCTTTACATCTTGGAATTCCCTTATTTTCTTACAATATTCAGATTTGTTGGTTAATTTGGAAGAATATTCCTGAATATGTTTTGACCTATATTCATTGTATCTGATTTTTCTGAGAACATTTGTGTTCTATCATAAATGTGAAAATTCAAAAAATTAAAAAAACAAACACTGGAACAACTGTGATTTCACCTTTTTTCTAAAACCCAAATAGTTGGCCTCCAGTCTAATAGCTATTGGACCAAGGTTCCAGTGTTTGAGTCCCACTACTGAGAGCATCTTCTTCCTGGACCCTTCCTTTTTTTTTACCTGCTTGATTTCTGGAACTAGAAAAAGTGGCTCTGCTGAGGAACGCAACATCTGCCTGGGAACAAATCTCTGTACCCTGCTCGCTTACCATGATGGACCTTATACATTAGGGTTATTTTATTTATTTTATTTTATTTAGCAGCTTTTCTATACTGACATTAAAATACACATCATATCGGGTTATATTTTAACGTAAAAAAAAAGGTGGAAAATTACAATAAACAGGGAAAGGGGGGAACAGGGCAACTGATAATTCCAAAACGAAGCACAGAGAGTCGAAATTTAGCAAAATGAAAACTAAAGAGAATACAGTATGCAAAATGTAAAACCTATCTAGAAATATACAAGCAGTAGTGTGTGGCTACATGGAGTCATCAGAGAACAGTTGAGAGGTGTTGTGGAGCGACGGGAGGAATAAGAGGTGCCGGGGAGGTGGATAGTTATAGTCTTAAATACAATTCTCTCCCTCACTGGTAGCCAATGTAAAACACTAATACGTCTAGGGCAGTCAGAAATCAATCCGGCTGCCATATTTTGCTTCATCTGAAATCTTTGCAAGTTCTTCCCCGTAACCCCCATCGTTACCCTGTTGCAATAATGAATAAAATGGCACAACTAGTGCCCACAGTATAGTCCAAAACACCCTCTCCTACACTTTATTCCTTATTTTTCGCAATTGCCTCCTCACCATCAGAGATACATGCGGTACAAAGGCCCATTTATCATCATAAATCACCCTCAAGTTCCGAATTTCATGAATATTATCACAAACTTTATTCCCCACCTTTAACTGAAGACTATGCTCAGTTGCCCATACGAGAAAGCCATCCACTCTGTTTTCTCCTCATTCAACATCAACTTATTCTCCTGATGCCAACTCCCTAAACACTGCAGACCATTCTGAACTCTACATAAGAACATAAGAAATTGCCATGCTGGGTCAGACCAAGGGTCCATCAAGCTCAGCATCCTGTTTCCAACAGAGGCCAAAACCAGGCCACAAGAACCTGGCAAGTACCCAAACACTAAGAAGATCCCATGCTACTGATGCAATTAATAGCAGTGGCTATTCCCTAAGTAAACTTGATTAACAGCAGTTAATGGACTTCTCCTCCAAGAACTTATCCAAACCTTTTTTGAACCCAGCTTCGCTAACTGCACTAACCACATCCTCTGGCAACAAATTCCAGAGTTTAATTGTGTGCGGAGTGAAAAAGAATTTTCTCCGATTAGTCTTAAATGTGCCCCATGCTAACTTCATGGAATGCCCCCTAGTCTTTCTATTATCTGAGAGAGTAAATAACCGATTCACATCTACCCGTTCTAGACCTCTCATGATTTTAAACACCTCTATCATATCCCCCCTCAGTCGTCTCTTCTCCAAGCTGAAAAGTCCTAACTTCTTTAGTCTTTCCTCATAGGGGAGTTGTTCCATTCCCCTTTATCATTTTGGTTGCCCTTCTCTGTACCTTCTCCATCACAATTATATCTTTTTTGAGATGCGGTGACCAGAATTGTACACAGTATTCAAGGTGCGGTCTCACCATGGAGCGATACAGAGGCATTATGACATTTTCCGTTTTATTAACCATTCCCTTCCTAATAATTCCCAACATTCTGTTTGCTTTTTTGACTGCCGCAGCACACTGCACCGACGATTTCACTGTGATGCCTAGATCTCTTTCCTGGGTGGTTGCTCCTAATATGGAGTTCATTACAGGGTCCTTTCCTAGAGGGCAAACACTCTGGATATCATCCGCATAAATATCTCTCTGAAATCCCAAGCTACGAATCAATGCCCCCAGTGGCTGCAAAAAGATTTTAAAAAGTAACGGGGATAAATAAAGGAACCAATCCCCTGGGAGGAAGGCTCACCCGAAAAGAAAAAAAGCAGCAAGGGTGAAAGAAAAAGCCCTGCAGGTTAATGCATCAGCCATCTGCTGGAGACAGATAAATACTGAGCTACTGCAGGTGGCACCAGGGGTTTTCAAGCAGTGTCAGCGAGGCTTTGTCTGTCTCCATCTGCTGGCAGGGAATGAATTAACCCAGGAAGTTCTGGACTGATCCGGGTATGTACAGGGAACCTTGAGGTACTCCACAATTTAAAATATAGATCTCTCCCCTCTCATCCGTTACAATAATCTCTCCCTCAAAAAAAGAGCCAATCTAGGACCCTATCTGAAAAACCTAGATCCTTCCAATGAGCAATCAATATCTGGTGATCTACCAGGTCAAAGGCATTGGTAAGGTCTAGGAAAACTAAATCCACCGTCTCTCCTCTATCTAAATTCTCCCCGATCGTGTCATTCAATGCTACCAGCACAGTTTGTGTACCGTAACCAGGGAGAAACCCTGACTGACACTCATCCAGCACACACTGTTCCTTCAGATGTTTAGTTAACTGAACCGTTACCACTTTTTCTTAAAAAAAAAAAAAAAAAAAAGGGCCATTTGCTACTGGACAGTAATTACCCATCACCTCCTTATCATCCCCTATCTTTTTCAAGAGGGGACAAATTAATCTTTTTCCACGGCTCTGGGTAAATACCCCTAGTCAGGGATTCATTTACAATTAAAACCAGCCTAGTTAATAACTCAACTGGTATATTCCGAACCAAAAAAGGACAAGGTCCATGTAACATGTGATGGGATTACAGTCCCTTAAAAGTTTACTCAATTCCAGTCTTCTCCATTTCCTCAAACAATCCAATCTCTTCCTCCCTAAACACCCGCTCTCCATTCAGAGTAACAGGCACAACCAACCCCCACCCCCTTTATTAGCCAACCTATCACGGAATCCATCCACCTGCCGTCTCCAACGACAAGCAGAACTATGACAGCTTAACCCCTCTGCAGACTGCTTAGTGGAAGACCAAAAGAGGAATCTTCTGTTCCCGGTGCAGATAAGGCTGTCTTAAAATTTGAATTAATATATAGTAGAGAATCTGTGCATAATAGATATCAGTGTTTCTTAATATTCCTCTACTGGTGATTTGATTTACTAGCCTCTGAGCGCTGTGTAATAGGAAAGTCTCTCAATTTCCCTTCTTTCAAGTGCTCTTACTCTTAATTTCTGTGGTGCTCTTTCTGGGGAAAAAGTCTCTCAATCTCCCTTCTTTCAAGTGCTCTTACTCTTAATTTTGGTGGTGGTCTTTCTGGGGGAAAAAAACAAACCACAAAAACAAAAAAAAAAACCCCAAAACCCTGCTGGTTTACTTTCACTTTTCCTTCTGATCATTGCTCTGTGCTCCATTAATATCTGAGTTCTCTGTGAAGTAGAACTGCTCAGTTTATACCTTTCTCTAGGTCTGTTATTATATAATAATTATAATTGGTTCCTTGCAAACTGTCTGTTTTTTAAGATCCAGTATAACTGCATTTCTATTTTGTATAGCTGTTCTTTAATAATCTGCTTAATATTGGCACAGAAGTGCTGAGGGATCTTTAATATCTAAGAACTGGAAGGTTCCTAAAGGTGTCCGGTTAAAACCAGACTGGGTGTGGCAGAGAAGCTAATTAGTGACCTGGCTAGAGCATTGCAGACTGCTTAGTGGAAGACCAAAAGAGGAATCTTCTGTTCCCGGTGCAGATAAGGCTGTCTTAAAATTTGAATTAATATATAGTAGAGAATCTGTGCATAATAGATATCAGTGTTTCTTAATATTCCTCTACTGGTGATTTGATTTACTAGCCTCTGAGCGCTGTGTAATAGGAAAGTCTCTCAATTTCCCTTCTTTCAAGTGCTCTTACTCTTAATTTCTGTGGTGCTCTTTCTGGGGAAAAAGTCTCTCAATCTCCCTTCTTTCAAGTGCTCTTACTCTTAATTTTGGTGGTGGTCTTTCTGGGGGAAAAAAACAAACCACAAAAACAAAAAAAAAACCCCAAAACCCTGCTGGTTTACTTTCACTTTTCCTTCTGATCATTGCTCTGTGCTCCATTAATATCTGAGTTCTCTGTGAAGTAGAACTGCTCAGTTTATACCTTTCTCTAGGTCTGTTATTATATAATAATTATAATTGGTTCCTTGCAAACTGTCTGTTTTTTAAGATCCAGTATAACTGCATTTCTATTTTGTATAGCTGTTCTTTAATAATCTGCTTAATATTGGCACAGAAGTGCTGAGGGATCTTTAATATCTAAGAACTGGAAGGTTCCTAAAGGTGTCCGGTTAAAACCAGACTGGGTGTGGCAGAGAAGCTAATTAGTGACCTGGCTAGAGCATTGCAGACTGCTTAGTGGAAGACCAAAAGAGGAATCTTCTGTTCCCGGTGCAGATAAGGCTGTCTTAAAATTTGAATTAATATATAGTAGAGAATCTGTGCATAATAGATATCAGTGTTTCTTAATATTCCTCTACTGGTGATTTGATTTACTAGCCTCTGAGCGCTGTGTAATAGGAAAGTCTCTCAATTTCCCTTCTTTCAAGTGCTCTTACTCTTAATTTCTGTGGTGCTCTTTCTGGGGAAAAAGTCTCTCAATCTCCCTTCTTTCAAGTGCTCTTACTCTTAATTTTGGTGGTGGTCTTTCTGGGGGAAAAAAACAAACCACAAAAACAAAAAAAAAAAACCCCAAAACCCTGCTGGTTTACTTTCACTTTTCCTTCTGATCATTGCTCTGTGCTCCATTAATATCTGAGTTCTCTGTGAAGTAGAACTGCTCAGTTTATACCTTTCTCTAGGTCTGTTATTATATAATAATTATAATTGGTTCCTTGCAAACTGTCTGTTTTTTAAGATCCAGTATAACTGCATTTCTATTTTGTATAGCTGTTCTTTAATAATCTGCTTAATATTGGCACAGAAGTGCTGAGGGATCTTTAATAGCTTAAGGACGAATAAAGTTCCAGAAAGTGTCCTGCTCTACTCAGCTTGTCCCAGGTTCAACTGTTTGTTTCCCACCCACCCCTGGCCTTAGATTCTAATATAGACTGACTAAATTAGCATTAGCAACAAGATAAATTAGTAAATTGTTACCATCTAAGAATCACCAACCCAAAACTTTACCAATATGAGAACTATCCTTTGCAACTGTTGTGGAGCCTTTATTCTGAGGGAAAACATCTGGAAACGTAGAACTTGCCCAATCTGTGCACAACTCTCTTCTATGAAAAAGGAGCTGACTGAGGTTAAAGCTCAATTAGCTTTAATTACAAAAAATACACCCACATTGCATTACTCAGAAAATAATTCCCCAATACCAAAGAATAACCAGGAGTCAAGAAAAAGAAATACAGTAGGCTCAGGTAGGATTACACATGTGTCCCATAGTCACCCATTCGTGGCAGATTTGCAGCCAACAAGTATACCCCCCCACTCAAGCAGGTCATTAAGTAAATCATTAAAAACCAGGATTACAGTGGGCTCTGGTAGAATTGGACCAGTTACTAGGAGACACACACAGTATCAAATGCAACAAGAACAAAAAGCCTTCCCTATATTAAAAACTGAAGTCCTAGAGAAAAACATTGAAGTGTTACCAGAAAAGAGAGAAAACCAATGCATGCAGAATTTCAAGATACATAACCAAAAGAAAAAGCAAATTGAGATGGATAACTCTGGCATCAGTGGCACAACTGCAAAAGGAAAGAGTGAAGTGAATAACAAATCTCAACTAAAGTCTCATAAGGAGTACAGGAAAAGCAATAATCTTAAAGAGAGTACCTGGAAAGCTATGACCACAAATGCTCATAGTTTGGGAAATAAAATACCAGATCTGCAGGCCCTAATGATAGAGGCAGAAGTGGACATTGTTGCTATCACAGAGACATGGTTCACAGAATCTCATGATTGGGATACGGCAATACCAGGCTATAACTTGTTAAGGAAGGACAGAGTGGATAGAAAAGGGGGAGGTGTGGCTCTTTATGTCAGAAACAATATCCAAGCATCTGAGCTACAAGGAAGTTGGGGCAAGGAAGAAGCACTATGGGTAGACCTAAAAACAGATGATGGAGCATCAATTTATATTGGAGTGGTTTACAGGCCCCCGAACCAAAAGGAAGAGCTGGACAGAGACCTGGTTGAAGACATCCATAAGATAGGTAAGAAGGGAGAAGTGGTGATCGTGGGTGACTTTAATATGCCAGATGTAGACTGGAAAATCCCATCTGCAGAATCTAAAAATAGTAGAGCAATAGTAGATGCCATGCAAGTAGCTTTGTTCAAACAAATGGTATTAGAACCCACGAGAGAAGGAAATATACTCGACTTAGTGCTCACTAATGCAGATAATGTCTCTGATGTCGAGGTGGGCACCCACCTCAGCACCAGTGATCATCAAACAATATGGTTTAATATCACTAAAAGAATAGGGAAAAGAACCACAAAGACCCGAGTTTTACAATTCAAAAACACAGACTTTGAGGAAATGGGGAAGTACCTAGAGGAAGAACTAAATGGATGGGAGAATGAGAGAGATGTGGATCAGCAGTGGATCAATCTAAAAGGAGCAATCACCAAGGCAACTACTCTTTATGTTAGAAATGTAAAGAAAAGCAAAAGGAAAATGAAACCTATCTGGTTCTCAAACGAGGTGGCTGACAAAATTAAAGCTAAAAGAACAGCATTCAAAAAATATAAAAGATCCCAAAGGGAGGAGCACAAAGAAGAATATTTGATTCAACTGAGGGAGACGAAGAAATTAATCAAGTTGGCAAAAAGTCAAGCGGAAGAGAGGATTGCCAAGGAGATAAAAAATGGTGACAAAACATTTTTCAGATACATCAGCGAAAAGAGAAAAGTCCATAGTGGTATAGTGAAATTGAAAGGTGGAAATGATCAATGTGTGGAGAGAGACGAAGAAATGGCAGAAATATTAAATGAATACTTCAGCTCTGTATTCACTAAAGAAGACCCTGGAGAAGGACCATTTCTACACAAGAAGCTGGAGGGTAGTGGAATAGATGAAAATCATTTTACAGTAGAAAATGTATGGGAAGAGCTAAAGAATCTGAAAGTGGACAAAGCCATGGGGCCTGATGGGATTCATCCAAGGATTCTGAGGGAGCTCAGAGATGTGCTGGCGGGTCCGCTGTGTGACCTGTTCAATAGATCCCTAGAAACGGGAGTGGTGCCGAGTGATTGGAGAAGAGCGGTGGTGGTCCCGCTTCACAAGAGTGGGAACAGAGAAGAGGCTGGTAACTACAGACCGGTTAGCCTCACTTCGGTGGTGGGAAAAGTAATGGAGTCACTGTTGAAAGAGAGAATAGTGAAATATCTACAGTCCGGAGAATTGATGGACCAGAGGCAGCATGGATTCACCAGGGGAAGATCCTGTCAGACAAATCTGATTGACTTTTTCGACTGGGTAACCAAGGAATTGGATCAAGGAAGAGCGCTAGATGTCATCTACTTGGATTTCAGCAAAGCTTTTGATACGGTTCCGCACAGGAGACTGGTGAATAAAACAAAAAGCTTGGGAGTGAGTGCCGAAGTGGTGACCTGGATTGCAAACTGGTTGACGGACAGAAGACAATGCGTGATGGTAAATGGAACTTTCTCTGAAGAGAGAGCGGTTTTAAGTGGTGTACCGCAAGGATCGGTGTTGGGACCGGTCCTGTTCAATATCTTTGTGAGCGACATTGCGGACGGGATAGAAGGTAAGGTTTGTCTTTTTGCGGACGACACTAAGATCTGCAACAGAGTGGACACGCCGGAAGGAGTGGAGAGAATGAGACGGGATTTAAGGAAGCTGGAAGAGTGGTCGAAGATATGGCAGCTGAAATTCAATGCCAAGAAGTGCAAAGTCATGCATTTGGGGAGTGGAAATCCGAATGAACTGTATTCGATGGGGGGGGAAAGGCTGATGTGCACGGAGCAGGAGAGAGACCTTGGGGTGATAGTGTCTAATGATATGAAGTCGGCGAAACAATGCGACAAGGCGATTGCAAAAGCCAGAAGAATGCTGGGATGCATAGAGAGAGGAATATCGAGTAAGAAAAGGGAAGTGATAATCCCCTTGTACAGGTCCTTGGTGAGGCCTCACCTGGAGTACTGTGTTCAGTTCTGGAGACCGTATCTACAAAGAGACAAGGACAAGTTGGAGGCGGTACAGAGAAGGGCGACCAGGAAGGTGGAGGGTCTTCATCGGTTGACATACGAGGAGAGATTGAAGAATCTAAATATGTACACCCTGGAGGAAAGGAGGAGCAGGGGTGATATGATTCAAACTTTCAGATACTTGAAAAACTTTAACGATCCAAAGACAATGACAAACCTTTTCCAACAGAAAAAAATCAGCAGAACCAGAGGTCACGAGCTGAGGCTCCAAGGAGGAAGACTAAGAACCAATGTCAGGAAGAATTTCTTCACGGAGAGAGTGGTGGATGCCTGGAATGCCCTTCCGGAGGAAGTGGTGAAGTCCAAAACTGTGAAGCACTTCAAAGGGGCATGGGATAAATATTGTGGATCCATCAGGTCCAGAGGACGCATATAAAGAGCAGGTAGTAAAATACTGCACGGAGCGGCAGTAGCCACAGAGGCATTCACGGAGCGGGATGCCAGTGGCCAGTGGTAGGTGTCCACCTTCATGGAGCGGAAGGATGTAGGGCTGTCATCTCCCAATTAAATAAAAAACAAAAACAAAAAACAAAACAGGGATGGGATCCATCAGGTCTAGAGGACACATATAAAGAGCAGGTAGTAAAATACTGCACGGAGCGGCAGTAGCCACAGAGGCATTCACGGAGCGGGATGCCAGTGGCCAGTGGTAGGTGTCCATATAAAGAGCAGGTAGTAAAATACTGCACAGAGCGGCAGTAGCCACAGAGGCATTCACGGAGCGGGATGCCAGTGGCCAGTGGTAGGTGTCCACCTTCACGGAGCGGAAGGATGGAGGGCTGTCATCTCCCAATTAAATAAATAATAAAAAAACCCAGGGATGGGATCCATCAGTTCTAGAGGACGCATATAAAGAGCAGGTAGTAAAACACTGCATGGAGCGGCAGTAGCCACAGAGGCATTAACGGAGCGGGATGCCAGTGGCCGGTGGTAGGTGTCCACCTTCACAGAGTAGAAGGATGAAGGGCATCCATCTCCCAATTAAAAAAAGAAAAGAAAAAAAGAAAAAAAAACAGGGATGGGTTCATGGGCTTATAGGTATTACCAATTATTAGGCTTTTCAATATTTGATGATAGTTAATGTGACTTTCAAGGCATTCTTCACTTTTGGTGCATGTCCGGCATGACTCCTTGCTTCAATGACAGGGGAAAAGAAAAACTGATACTTCACACATTTCCAGCATTGCCCTCTGCTTCATGGCAGAGAGCTATGCTGCCGCTTACCCAACTAATCAAACTTAATATTTCACTTGGAAGCAGCTCCAGCACTGCTCTCTACATTAATGGTGGGGGTGAAAAGGGAATTAGAACATAAGGTTACTAAGAGCCAAGAGAAACAGTTAAGTATGAGAACAAATGTGTGAAGCTTGCTGGGCAGACTGGATGGACCGGTTGGTCTTCTTCTGCCGTCATTTCTATGTATGTTTCTATGTCTGTAGTAGGGAAGCAATCTCTTCCTAACATCTCCTACGTAACCCCAAAAATCTCCTTTGCGTTACACACATGGGAGAAACGTCTTTTGGCCACAAAGGACTACATTTACCCCCGCAGAAAGAATCCACCCCTTGAGAGATGGGGGAAAAAGAGTGTGGAGGCAGCCAACAGCAAATAAAGACTTTTATGGCCCATAGGGGGCCACCTGAACTCTGGACAAAGGGTTACACCGAGTGACCATGCTGCTCCTCGGTTATACTCTACAGGATCCTCATATACATTTCTCCAGAATTTTGTTTCAGCTTTGGTCGGTGCTGGTTTAACTGAGAAATGAAATTGCGGATCCTGCTATTGGAAATTTGTAAACTCTCATTAACATCGCTTCTTGTACGTGAAGACTGGAGGGTGGCCAACGTAACGCCAATTTTTAAAAAAGGGATCCAGGGGTGATCCAGGAAACTACAGACCAGTGAGTCTGACATCTGCGCCAAGCAAAATGGTAGAAACTATCATAAAGAACAAAATTGCTGAACTTATAGATAGGCAGAGTTTAATGGGACAAAGCCAACATGGCAACAATAAACATGGATAAAGGTGAGCCAGATGATATACAGTAGTGTATCTGGATTTCTAAAAAGCATTTGACAAACTCCCTCATGAGAAACTTCTTAGGAAATTAAAATGTCATGGGATATGGGGCAGTGTCCTATTGTGGATTGCCAACTGGTTAAAAGATCGAAAACAGAGAGTAGGGCTAAATGGTAACTTTTCCCAATGGAGACAGGTGAATAGTGGAGTCCCCCAGGGATCTGTTCTGGGACCACTGCTTTTTAATATATTGATAAACGATCTGGAAATGGGAACAACAAGTGAGAGGATCAAATCTGCAGATGACACAAAATTATTCAAAGTTGTTAGATCTCAAGAGGATTTGTGAGAAATTGCAAGAGAGGACCTTGCAAAACTGGGAGACTGGGCATGCAAATGGCAAATGAAATTGAATATGGACAAGTGCAAAGTGATGTACTTAGGGAGAGTAATCCAAATTATTGCTACACACTACATTAGGAGTCACCATTCAGGAAAAGGATCTAGGCATCATTGTTGATAATACATTGAAATCTTCTGCTCAGTGTACAGCAGCAGCAGCCAAGAAAGCAAATAGAATGCTGGGGATTATTAGGAAAGGAATGGAGAATAACCCAGAGAATGTATCACTCCATGGTGCAACCTCATTTTGAATATTGTGTTCAGTTCTGGTCACTGTATCTTATAAAAGACATAGCAGAATCAGAAAAGGTGCAGAGAAGGGCGATCAAAATGATAAAGAAGATGGAACAATTTCCCTATGAGGAAAGGTTAAAGAGGTTAGGACAAGACAGCTTGGAGAAGAGACAGCTGAGGGGGGATATGTTAGAGATCTATAAAATAAGTGGAATGGAATGAGTAAATGTTAATCAGTTGTTTACTCTTTCAATAGTACAAAAACCAGGGGACACACATTGAAGCTACTAGGTAATACATTTAAAACTAATAAGAACAAATATATTTTTTACTCACCACATAATTAAACTCTGGAATTTGTTGCCAGAGGATGGTGTGAACGCTGTTAATGTAGCTTTGGACAAGTTCGTGGAGGAACAGTCCATAAATCATTATTAAGGTAGAGTTGCAGAAATCCACTGCTTGTCCTTGGGATAAGCAGCTTGGAATCTGTCTGCCCCTTGGGATCCTGCCAGGTACCTGTGACCTGGCTTAGCCACTGTTGGAAACAGGATGCTGTGCTGATGAACCCTTGGTCTGACCCAGTACAGCAAGTCTTATGTTATGTTGGTTAATGGTCTTTCCTTCCCTATAAGAACTGCTTTGGGTTCTAAATTTTTTAGTTTGATATTCCCTCCTTTCTATTTTCAGCTTGTGTGTTTCTCTTGCTATTTCAGTATGTGAAGTTAAGATCTTTTGCTAGTGCAGCTTGAGATTTTGAATTTTTCATGTTCTCACCACATGGAATGAGTTTATTTTTTCCTCTATACAATTTCCCATGGAGACGGCCATTTTTCTCATTTGCTTCTACCCTTGTGTCGTTACTCATAGGACTTTCTCAATAATGGTTTTTGCTGTCCCATACTGTATCAGATTTATTTCTTTGATATCAACAGATGGTCCCTTTATGAAGATTATAGCCTTGTTGATCTTACTGATCATGCTTTTTATTTAGGTGTCAGGGTTGTCTTAGGCAATCCTTCCTCTCTTGTGGATCCCAGCATACAGATCTATTTCCATACAAGTCAGGAGCTTAATCGCCAACTCCTCCATCTCCTGCTCTCTCTCTTCACTCTGCTTCCTCTCCTATTTGGATCTTCTGGTGTGCTTTTAAAATTGATTTACTTTGAAAGCTTTGTCCATATTTTGGACATGTAAATTGCTTTTCTTTCAGATGAATCTTCTGGTGTGGTTTTAATTGTGATTGCTGACTGAAGCTTTTACCACATTCTGGACATGAAAATGGTTTTTCTCCTGTATGGGTCCTTTGGTGTATCTTTAAATTTGATTTCCAATTAAAGCTTTTGCCACACTGTGGACATATAAATGATTTTTTTCCTGCATGGATCCTCTGATGTGCATTTATATTTGATTTCCGATTAAAGCTTTTACCACAGTCTAGACATGTAAATGGTTTCTCTCCCGAATGAATCCTCTGATGAACTTTTAAATATGTTTTCCGATTAAAACTTTTACCACAGTCTGGACATGTAAAGGGTTTCTCTCCTGTGTGGTTCCTCTGATGCACATTTAAATGTGATTTCTGATAAAAGCTTTTACTGCAGTGTTGACATTTAAATAGTTTATCTCCAGCATGGATCCTCTGATGGATTTTTAAGTAGGATTTCCGATAAAAGCTTTTACCACACTCCATACATAAAGACAGATTCTCTCTTGTACAGCTCCTCGATTTAGACTCTGCCCTCCAGTCACTCTCCTCCTCTAATCCCTGGATAAACCTTTCTTTGTCTTTCTCCAGAAGCATCTTGCAGGTTTTTTGGTTTTCAGCACATCCCGTCTCCTGCTTCTTATTTTCACGACGGATCCCATAACCTGCTGGGTAAGAGAGAAAATACAGACATTATTTTATATGTTGGGGGGGGGGGGGCACATGAAAAGCTCTCAGGCCCCTTATTCAGACCCCCTAGAGCTGATTGTACAATAGAGAGCTAAGTGCATGTGTTTTACTCCAACAAAGTTTTCAGAAGGAAAAGGAATTTTGGACAGACAAATGAGGAAATCAATGTAGTCACTGTCATATAATTAATAGGGACGAAATAAAAGGTTCTTAACGCATTCATTAATGGTTATCAAACAATGAAATGGCTTCCTTCTTTACATTATAATGCATTATATATCTTTATAGCTAGAGCAGGAGTGGCCAACTCCAGTCCTCGCGAGCCACAAACAGGCCTAGTTTTCAGCATATTCACAATGAATTTTGGACAAGACGTCTCCGCTTGGAATGCTTGGGCTAAAAAGCCATGTGGGGAGTCCCAAGCTGAGGGTTGCAGAGGCGTTACAGGGGTCATTTACCGTTAGGGCCCTAACGTGTGTGATAACGCCGTAACACAAAATGCACATGGAAATCAAAAATTCGTATTCAAGTGGGCGGAGTATAAGGAAATGGTCTGCTATAGAGCCTGCGATAGAGAAACACACACTATCGCGTGATTTAACACTGGAAATAACTACACCTTTTTTTTTTTTTTGCAGTATAGTGAAAAAAGTATTTAGCGTGGGCAATATCGTGGATCGCAGCGATTATCGCATGCAATAAAAAGAGGAATGATAACGGACACACCTACCGGGCCTTCCTGCCCCAATAAAAGCACCTGTTCTTACCTGGGCTAGCTTTCTAAAGCCAGAATGCTTGTAGCAAGTTTAATTGTTGGGGAATGCTGGATGTTTCGGGAGGCTCGCCACAGACAACAACAAGAGGAACACCACCTTCAAGAGACAGGCAAGGCCAGTTCCAAGCCTATCTAGGGAAGTCCCTGCAGCTCAGGCACAGCCACCGGCCCCGCAGGATTGGGGCCCCGGGCAGTGTCTGGCACGCAGGCGGCCACGGCAGAGGAGATACAGGGAGCGCACCTTTCCTCCATGAACATCCTTGCTGGGCAGGCCAGAGGACTTATGTGGCTTGCAGGTATCACCTCAGCTCTCGGGCTATCCTGGAATTACATGAAGAAATCCGAGGGGATTTGAATCAGTTCACCGCAAAGTCCCACACTGTGTCTGGCCTCACCAAACTGTTGGCCACCCTGGATTTCATGGCAAGCGGCTCCTTCCAAATGACAGTAGGAGTCGTGGGGGGGAATGTCCCAAACCACTTTTTCCCACTGTCTGGACCAGGTCATCACAGCAATCTCTGACCGCATTAATCGCTGCCTACCATTTCCTCGGGACTTGATGGGCTTGAAGAGAGGCTTTTATGCCTTCGCACACTTTCCCGATGTTCTGGGAGCTATCGACTGCACTGACATGGCCATCACTCCAGCCCCGTGACAGGGAGGAGATGTACCGCAACAGAAAGCTCTTCCACTCCATCAAAGTGCAAGTAGTCTGTGAGGCTCGAATGTCCATCCTTGGTGTGGTGTCCAAGTACCCGGGAGCCGCGCACGATTCCCTTATACTTAGGCAATCGGCCTGTGTGAACATTTTGAGGACGGCCTGTACGATGATGGTTGGCTTATAGGTAAGAAAACCGCTTCTTTCTATATTCCAGCTTTGGCTATGTGTTTGTGGCAAACGGCTCGGAAATGGGGGGTGGCAGGAAAAGCATTGCTGCCGTGACAAAGAGGAGGAAGTGGTAGTCTTCCGTGTCCTTTTGCCTATCTAGGGACAGCAACAAAATGGACTGATTCGCATGAAACTCTGAGACTGCCTTGGGCAAGAAGGATGGAACGGTACGAAGCTGTAATGCCCTGGGGTCATCCGGAGCAATGGTTCCCTACATGACAATGCCTGTAGTTCAGAGGTGCGACGAGCTGAGCAACTCGCCACCAGGACCACCATTTTCAGAGTTAATAGGTGTAAGGACAGACTGCGCAGCGGCCGAAAGGAGGGCCCTACCAAAAATTCCAGTACTGGCCACCGTAGGGGTGGCCGGAGGTGCTTTGCCCCTTTAAGAAAATGGGCTATGCCCGGATGCGCCGACAGGCGGGTTCCGTTCACCTCGCCTCTGAAACAGGAGAGAGCCGCTACCTGGACCTTCAAAGCGTAGGAAACGCTGATGTTCTTGCCGGACTGGAATATGAAGGTCGGCCTCGGAGAGGTCCAGTGAGGTTAGGAACTCTCCCGGTTGTTCGGCCATTATGATGGAGCGTAGAGTTTCCATGCGGAAATGAATTACCCGTAGGTGTCGGTTGACACTCTTGAGGCCCAGGATGGGGCGAAAGGAACCCTCTTTCTTGGGTACGATGAAATAGATGGAATAACGTCCCGTATTTTCCTGGGATGCAGGTACTGGAATTATAGCTCTCAATTTGAGGAGCCTTATCAAGGTAGACTCCACTGCCTGCTTCTTGTGCTGGGAGTGGCAAGGAGACATCATGAACATGTCCCGAGGAGTGCTGCGAAACTCCAGTGTGTATCCTTCTCGTATGATATCCAGTACCCATTTGTCTGATGTGATCTCGACCCACCACGTTCCCCCCCCCTCCTATCCACACACCTCTCCTCTCTCCCCACACCTCTCACGCTCCATCCTCTCCACAACCTCCACTCACCTCCTCCACAGAAAATGACAAACTGACAAACGTGATAAACAAAAACTTTCATACACACAGACAGACAAAAGACAAAGGCCAAGGTACACACAAGGAAAAACAGTAAAGAACAGGACAAAGCACTCAGAATTCGCAACAACTAACTCCTAATCCACTATTCATCTCCTCTCCGCTAACCCATGCCTCGACATATCCTCAAAGAAGCAGATGCAGGAAGTCTGTATATATAAACTGATAAAAATAACGCACCACTTGTAATTTATGCTACTTGTGTAAAATGACGCAAGTGCCGACACAACACGCAATGCACTGACACAATGCCACATGCGGTATTTACCTATGTGATGTGGCAGGCTGCTAATTTGCCTAATATGCTCCTTTTTTTTTTTCATCGTCGGCGCTATTTTCACTATGTTTATAGCAGTTTGATGAATCTTAATCTTAGTAAGCAACCCAGCCCGCACCATGGAGAGTAGACTACCGCGAAACCAGATTTTGCAAAATTGCTTGTCCAAATTTACTGTCAGTCTTTCAGATGTTATCAAGACAGTAGTGCGACACGAAGGTATGCACATAAGACCAAGGTGCAGCTTCGCAGATGTCTCAATAAGGGCTTCTCGAAGAAGCCATGGTTTCTGATTGATCTTTAGTTTGCTGCTGTTTAGATAGTTTTGCTGTTTTTATTATTTTTGTTGGTTCATTTGTGCTTTGATGATTTGCTTGTGTATATATCTATATATATGTTTTTATTTATTTTATTGTATACCGTTTCCAGAATTCAGGGACCATTAACAGGTTTAGGGTGTGCTCAGTTTGAGGAAGGGGTTCATGGGATCCCCCGCACCAGACTTAGGGCACTAAGAATAGTGTAAATCTCAGATAAAACGGCCCTTTGGAACAGATCCAGAATGAGCATTAAAATCACCAGCAACAACTAACTTCAAATTTGAGGGAAACAGAAGACATGAAATCAGCCACCATTAGTAAATCCTACCGGGGGATGATGCAACAGGAATGAATCTTAGCACTACATATTTGATTTGCCCAAAATCAAAATTAAGGGGGGAGGGGAGGGGTAAGAGGATGGTAGATTAGTAAAATCGACAAGACTTCACCCCCCCTCATTTTAGGTTCCTGGCCTGATGACCAAATGAAGCTTCTATTCACCTTTCATCGGCGGAACAATGGAAAGGTTTTGGGGGTGACTGGACAAAAGTGGCCAATCAGAATATACGATTTTCATCCTCCCATCTCCAGCCAGACCTCTTAGGTTTCTAATACACAATATTAAATTAACAGGTTCATGGAAACAGAACTTAGCTCCTTTAGGTAGTTGCATTTCAGGTCACATTAATATCATTACGAATAATGCACAAGTGGAAACAGGAAGACACTGAAGGAAGAAGCAGCAGCCATCAATAAAAGAAATCCTGCAGGAATCAGAAGGCCCCCCCCTCCCTCATAAAGATCCAGAGGAGCGTCCGAGGGCCCTTACACACGAATCCCCTCCTCTACCTGAGCTGTCACTCACCTGTGCAGGAGCTCTCATGCCTCCTTCCGTCTCTTGGCTCCTGCTGATCCCGGACACAGGAATCTTCCTCCTGCTCAGGCCTTCCTGTCAGATCTGGTTTCTCGGCTGCAGAGCCTGGTCCTGGGAAAAAGAGAATTACATCATCTCTCCTCCTCAAATTAAGGACATTCTGTTTAACAAAACTGCCAAAAAAAACCTTCAGCTGATGATTAAACCAGCACCTGCACAGGGTGAAGCGTATTGTGAATGGACGCAGAATTATCACCGATGACGATGCACACAGGAGATGTGGTTTGAAAAATATTAAAGCCCGAGGAAGAAAAAGGGGAACAGGAAGGCAGGCCAGCTTAGCCTCCAACAGCCCCTTAACTCCAAAGCTTTTATTCTTGCTATGATTTCAGAAGTTCAGGTAAACTAAAGTTGGATGCAAGTAACACCAGGGGCCGGGGACTTTTCTAAACTTTGTTGGGGTTCTCTTTATGCAGGGAGAATTTCAGGAAGGTGCCTGAAAAGCGAGAGTAGGGGATGGGTAGAGCTCCATTAGGGAGTATTTGCATTTTATACTGCACTGATGGCTTTTTCCTTAATTGATGTGGATCCCCTGTGGGGGGAAGGAAGTGATAATACAAGTCTAAAAATACAACAGAGCACATGCCAGCCATTTCTTAAAAGAAAGGAAAAATGGCTCTTACCTGCTAATTTTCATTCCTATAATACCACAGATCAGTCCAGACTATTTTTTTTATTTTATTTTTTTATTTATTTAACACTTTTTTATACCGGCATTCGTAGGACACATCATGTCGGTTTACAAGTAACTGAGAAAGGAAATTACAATGAACAAGGGAGGGGCTAACTGGGTAATATGCAAAATACAAAGGAAGAGAGTCAACAGCAGAATTACAACTTTTTGCATTCAAGTTAGGGTTAAATATGCAAAAGAACTGATTTTCCCTTTACTCCCACACCTAAAACATGATGCTCCCCCTTCCCCTCTCCTCCACCACTCCTCTCCCCCGTACTCCCATTCCCCCCATACCCCAACTAGAGGGTTTATGCAACCCCACCAGCAGATGGAGGCAGAGAACAGACCTTTGAGGCACTGCCACATATCAGACAGGGCCACCTGCGGCTCCTCAGTATTGACCTGTACCCAAGCCAAAGATTAGAACTTAAAACCCTCTCCATGGCGAACTGGTAAAGCAGGGCTAGAACCCCCTGCACTGGAGCCTCTGTCACCACCAGAAACCCAAAAAAAAATGTACAAAAAAAAAAAAACAACTCTTCGGAATATATTACATCTTAATATTACATCTTAATTTTCACCACCTTTCCTCTCCCTTTCCAATCCCTAGCTGATTTTCCCTTTACTCCCACACCTAAAACATGATTCTCCCCCTTCCCCTCTCCTCCACCACTCCTCTCCCCCTCTCCCCCGTACTCCCATTCCCCCCATACCCCAACTCATTTTCAGTTTTAATGCATTCCATTGTTATTATACTGTGTACATCTTCCTGTATATATTAACCAGTACATAATATCTTGTATATATTATTTTGCTCTACACATAGGTTGTTGCACTATATACCCTTTAAACATCATTTAATTACTCTGTAAATGTTCATTATATTATATGTTCACTTCATATATTCCAACACGATTAATGTCAAATGCCATTGGCGTATCGCTTTTTCGTTCTATGTACACCGATGTGATATCTTTGATGAGCGTCGGTATATGAAAAACCGTCAAATAAATAAATAAATCAGGAAAACAGCCTTTTGGCAGCGACAGGGAGGGTCTCTGGACTGATCTGTGGTATTACTGGAACGAAAATTAGCAGGTAAGAACCACATTTTCCCTTCCTGTTCATAGTCAGATCAGTCCAGACAAGTGGGATGTACTCAATCACTACTAATCGGGGCGGGAATCCAAAAGACCCGCACACAACACGCTCTCAAAGGACGCATCCTCCTGCGCTCGCAAGTCCAAACGTAGGGGGTTGTTTTCTAAGGACTTATCGCACACCGCGGTAACAGGGCTTATTGCGGTGTGCGAATGCAAATTTTAAATTGTATTCAGGGGGCGGAGTTGGGGGCGGGACAAATGTAAAGTAGGGAGTACTTACCGCGATCCGCGAAACGGCTGTGCTCTTATCGCGGCTCATAACGCGCCCAATAGCTACATCTTTTTTCAAATGCGTTAGGCAGTTTCACTGCGCGTAGCGCATCCTGCGATAGTATTGCGGTGTGCGAAAAAACTTTAAACAATCCCCGGACACCTACAAAGCCATTCTGGACCAATAAAAAGGCTTGTTCTTAGTAGGTCAATGTTCCCTACCACATCTACAAAGTCCCAAGTGCACTTGGCAAGCTCACTTCATGGCTGAGCAGGCCCGCCGCAGACGCCAGGATGTGGGTGTGGGTCACCCAGGATCCGGGGCAAGGCCCCTTGCAAGACACGTGAGGGAAGTACCAGCACCGCTGGTACGGGCTCTGGCACGATGTCGCCGCAGGTACAGGCAGCGGATCTGTCTTCCACGAACTTCACTGCTGGATATGCCAGAGGACGTAGTGATTACCAGGTAACGTCTCAGCTCTCGTGCTATCCTGGAATTATATGAAGACATACAAGGTGGTCTAGACCCTTGAACCAGAAAGGATCGTGCTGTCCCGGGCCTCACCAAACTCATGGCCGCCTTGCATTTCACGGCAAGCGGCTCCTTCCAGTCCACAGTAGCTGTTGTGGGTGGGATGTCCCAAAACACCTTTTCACGCTGTCTGGACCAGGGCATTGAAGCAGTTATAGACCGCATGCCTCGATACATATGCTTTCCTCGCAACAGGCAGGACTTGATGGACTTGAAGCGCGGTTTCTATGCTTTTGCCCACTTTCCTAATGTCATTGGAGCTATTGACTGCACTCATGTGGCCATCATTCCACCCCGTCTGAGGGAGGAGACTTACCGCAACAGAAAGCTCTTCCACTCCCTCAACGTGCAAGTGGTCTGTGATGCGGGAATGCGGATCCTCGCAGTGACGTCCAGGGTCCCGGGATCAGCGCACGATTCCTTTATACTCAGGCAATCTGTTCTGTTTCGCAAATTTGAGGCCGGTCTGTCCGGTGATGGTTGGCTTGTAGGTAAGAGAAACTTTTCCATACATGTTCCATCTCTGTAATGTGTATTTCTGTTATGCCACACAAATGGGATGCTAACACCTGTCAGGATACAGTGAAATGCACCCATCACACCAGGCCCCAATGCTTCATACTGTAACCTTTAGTGGCGGAATGGCTGTGGCTCACAACCTGTTGCTATGGCCTGCCAACATCCAGGTTCACAAGCAACCAAAGAATGGACAATATGAAGGGGCTCTATGGTGCATGCATTGCTTACTTCACTTCACTAGTTGACAACCTACACGTATCAACTATAGCAAGGGTTACTGGCATTGTCAACGGTGTACCTGAGGTCATGAGGTTTATGATCCTCCTCACACCTTTGGATCACTAACATTCAGCTGCGCACGTTCAGGGGCTGCCTGATTACGCCATGCATGTTATTGTGAATCGGTACCTACATAAAACGTCATATTGAGCAGATATGTTCGTGAACAGTGACTGGAGTAATCTATGCATAAGCTCTTACCACACGTATTGAATCTTAAAAGATAGGGACATTAGTTAGCTGCCACATACACACTGGTGATATTAGTGTGCTTGTTTAGGAGGCCTAGTCATGTTATATCTCCTAATAGCAGCACACCTGCTATAGGCAAAAGCAAACATGTTCTACCCAGAGTCAGGTGTTAAGAAACAAGAATGGCCTTGCTCATCCTATATAGTTGTACAGCAAGTAGTGGTCACATACACACATCTGATACAAACATTGTCACTTGTATTGGCTTGCATATGTCATTGCTACAGGAGACTCAGGGTATGACCCCCATACTCCGGCCTGCCACGCCGCAACAGATGAGCTATAATGATGCTTTATGTGCCACACGCTCAGTCATCGAACGTACCTTCGGCCTTCTGAAAAGCCGCTTCCGATGTTTGGACAAGACTGGGGGAGCGTTACTGTATGCTCCCCCCAAAACTGCTAGGATAATCTTGCTGTGCTGTGTTTTCCATAATGTGGCTCTTCAGCATGGAATAGAAATGGCTATAGATCCAGATCTCAGACCTGATCCCCCATGTGTGCATACACGACTCCAGGAGAACACAGTCAGTGGCAGCCAGCTTCGCCAGCACCTTATACAGACTCACTTTTAAGGAAGGCATGGTAAAATCCTTCCCCCAGCAGGGCAGTTCTGGCACACACGAGGTAGGAGATAATGTACCGGGCAGACCTATTTTTGTTTATGCTACTTGCATGACTTGCTAAGTCTGTCCACCCAACATCTGTTTGGGGGTGCTCCTCTAAATTTGAGGGTATGGCCCATGACAGGGTGCACATACTACACTGTTCACTATCTATATGTATGTGAACGTGTGTACATGGTACAGACCTTTTTTTTCAGGCCTTTTCCCTTTTGAAATGAGGCATGTGTGGTATGCCAGGGTATGACCATCAGGCGTCAATGCCATCATGGCAGCATCTGGAGCATAGCCATATAAAGAGATGGGCCACTGTCATCAAGTGACTAGAGCACATGCTTCTGTGGCAAGCAGTGTAGGCTCACTCACCCCCCTGTGCTTCTGTACATCGGCATGGATGGAGCACTGGGTTCAGGAAATACCTACATACCTGTCCACAAAATGGAGGTTGGTCGAATGGGGCTCTACCTTGCATGTCCTTCACATAGCTGCATCTTCTTTCCACCAATTTGGCAGGCATGCCCACAATTCAGCACACTCGACACATGTAACCCTTTATAATCTTCCCTTCCCGCTTTGATGAAGCTTATACGGAGGGGTGTGTCAGTAACCGCTTCCCTTTCGGAAACCATGCACCCCCACATGGCTTCTAGGGATTCACTGCCTCCATGCAGATGTCTCACTATTTATCTGCATAAGGGCAGGCTCCAGGCACTGCTGCGGTGTTGTATGTGTGTTAGTCATTCAGTGCAATGTGAGTAGGCACTTGCTGGATAGAGAAGTCCCACCAATGCTGGAAGTACTATACACACTTGTCCTCATGCTTCATAGCTCACTCACAGCTCTCACCTCTTTGATCAGAAAGGCAAACATGTGCACTTCTTATGGGCCTTACCTCTGTCTGTCCTTAATGGCATCACTGTCATATGCCTAAGGGCATTAGGCCTAATGAAGCATACAAACTCATGTGCACCTTCACTCGGCCCTTATTTTGGTCCCCTCAATATAGTCGTCATGTGTGGCTGCCAGCAACACCAACAACCCTTCCATCTGCAAGTGGTATGTGTGAGGGCCTGAGCAGCACTGGCTCAACACATAGCAGCCCTACAACATCCTGATGCCTCATTAATGGGCGTGAGAAGAAACAGCATCGGCTGCTGCAGAGACTTTGCTGAAGGTCCTTTATCGCTGTAGCATCCTACATCCACAGAACTTGTGTCCTTGCAGCTGCCTGAAACAAAAGTCAGCTATGGTGTTCAGTGTATGCTGCTATACTGAATATCTGTGGAGAAAGGAGAGGCATTGACCCATTAGCTGTAACATTAAGCTCTCCCACACTGCTGCTGGAGTAAGTAGCCAACAGTGCAGTCATGTGGCCAATAATAATGCTATTCGGCCTCCGTACCCACATTTAGAACAGACAGCTAACGTCTGTGACAGTTGGTACTGCCAAATGGTGTACAGTGCCTGCTCTCATCACTCGGTGTGTGCCTTTCACACACTCTCTTCACCGCCCTCCCTCTGCCGGAATATCCATCTTATATGTAGTCAGGCCTACATAAGAATGGTTTTCCCACTGTACAATACTTGGTGCTCATATCATGTAGTGGTCTCTGTCTGTGAATGTAACACCGGTGATGTGGAAGTCAATGGACAGGCATTAATAGCAGTCAAAAGTGGTAAGAAGGGCCTTCAAAGCGTGCATACACTATTTCTCAATATTATTTTCGCAAAACCAGAGGTGCTCATGTGCAGATTGTGCATGCTACATGTATATGGTATGTGAATATAAGTACAGTATCTTACACCTTGCCCATCATGTCCTCACTAACAGTACTAACTGTTTTGTGAAAGTAGTACTAGTGAGGGATCAGCACCATAGGTCAACTTTGGGGTAAACTTCACACCTTGCAGCTAAGGTTTACTGTAAACCTTGTGTACAAGGACAGATAAGCCACTGGCAACACACTATTGCATGTACTGCTAACCGCAGAGGGTCTGATCATGACCCTCTGCAGGTCACCTGTAACAGGCGTTCTCCCACATGCAAATAACTGTTGTGGCCAGATATAGGACACATAATCAAATGGAGTCACTGAAGGCCACAGTGCACATGTCAAGCAAGAGAATAGCCACCTGGCCATGCATGGTCATGTTCATAGCACACACAAACCGTCACACTCTGAATGATAGAGATGACATCCAGCCTCCATTTACTGGAGGAATCACATGCAGCTGTCCTACCATGGCACTTGATATCAGCCATCACCTGTGCTGTCAGCACTGAGCAGCCACGTCACTTTTCCATGCCACGAGGTGATGCTCTGACTATCGCCAGCAACAAGCTCCTGATCATTTCACAAGCAGCACAACTCATCTGCTTGGGCCCGAAAGGGGGGTTCCATGCATGTGTACAGTGCTCTATAGAGTGATTGATGGCCGTTACTAAGGAGGCAATGGTGAAAGTGGACTGACAGGTAGAAGGGACAGTGATAGTGTCCACATCAATGTGGTGTTATCTGCACCTCAAATGTGTGTTAAGGGCAGCATGCAACGCCATGGAACATATCAAAAAAATGGAGATGTGCGCACGTTGACAATGAGGCTGCCATGACTCAGAGTGCCCGTTCACCCATCCTCTCACCAGATGGGCTGACAAATCTCCCGCAAAGGAGTCAGTGTGACAAGCCACAGATCAAGCCACAGCCTATTAAACCCACTTCGGTTGGTTTAATAGGACAGAAAGTGTGGTGTGGAATGGGGAAGCACCACTGACCAGTTAGTTTAAAGCCTACAGCACGCTTCCAGTGAGCCTACACACATCTTTCACGCTTATCCCAAACGGACTCCATTAGAAGGTTGTTGGCCGGACAAACGCCATCATCATAGGCCCACTACTGCACAGTATGATGTGTAACCCATTTTCAGGGGGAAACCGCCTATAATGACTGAAGGTTACACAACCTTCCAGCACAGGTAGTCACTTCCACAAAAAGGACTTAGCTACTCATATGTGAATGGGTTCCTGGAGCATAAGGCTTTACA
The DNA here is from genome assembly GCF_901001135.1 of Rhinatrema bivittatum. Taxonomy (NCBI): domain Eukaryota; kingdom Metazoa; phylum Chordata; class Amphibia; order Gymnophiona; family Rhinatrematidae; genus Rhinatrema; species Rhinatrema bivittatum. The sequence goes on along the minus strand of NC_042616.1, from coordinate 32,119,135 downwards.
TGAGCTCACATTAGCCATGTGTCCACCATATGGAGATGGCAGAACACAACAGGAGGCTGCACAGGGTGAAAGATAGGTATGAAGGTGTCCTGAAATACGGCCATGCAGGCCAACAGGAACAAGGATGTACAACCCCCTCCCTGTTCTTAACAATGGATAGTACTCCTGTGCAGCAGCAAACAAGTGGTGTTATAGGCCGAATCGGTGATCAATGAGTGAAAAATAGTCATGTGTGCTAAGTGCGTGGCTAAAGGGTACCAGCCTCTCATCACACACACCACGTGGACATCATCCACTTTTTCAATTTGGAACACCTGCAGGTGGATGGCTTTCAGCGAGGAACCACTACCTGACACACATAACAGGACACCAACAGACATTCCACTCTTGCTAGTTGCAGTAATGACGGCACAAGGTCGGACAGGGAGCCAAGCTAATGTCTTCCACTATCATCATGGTGTACACATTTGGGGATGGAATTGGATGTTGGATGTACTGGACAGTCAGCCTCATACTGTGCAGTACAATGGTAGGCTGGCCTGGAAGGTGCACAGTTGGGAAGAGGTAGTCCCTGCACTGGGACCGGACCCAGATCTGCACAGAGTCCTCCCACAATATTGAGGAGCCCATCTCACCTTCTTCTGTAACTGGCATATATCTGTGTGCTTGTCTGCCATTGGGAACTTTCTTGCTGGCCACATCACCAGCCAACACCAACAGGGCATACCTGCCTGCATGCTGTCACAAGGAGTACAGGGGGGTACCTAGGCTTCTGCTTACCACACACTTCCTCTGCACATACAGCTCCCAGGTGACCTCCTCAACCATGATAACAGGCAGAATTGTACAAATAGCCTTTATGTACTGTACCAGATAAGGGTGTTCCCTTCTGCCAGCAGGCCACACACTTGCACCAGGAGATGGCCTCCATAAGGGGATATTAGATATCCAAGAATAGGCAAGAGGCCCTGGCATGCTAGGCTACAGTGTGAGATGACCTGCCAGCTGGACATGCACATGTGCATCGTTACCAATTGTGCACCATGCAGCCACACTGTCATGTGGTCCAGGAGGCCCATTACTTGGATGCTGATACGTTAAACAGGCAGAACAATACCTGCTGTCATCTCTGACATGGCAACTTGTCCTTCCTGAGGTGGAAAGGGTCTGGGTACACAGTTGTGCCTAAGAGGCCCAACAAACAGCAGTGGAGTGCTCAGGGTGATGTATGATTATAGGTACATAATCCCTCATGCCTGTGGCAGTTGCACCTTGACTGTGAAGTATAGCATACCCAGGCCACCCTCTGGCCTGCAAACCTAGGAAACCCATAGGTCCATGTCAGCACAGAGGTAGAAGCCTCTGTGGTACAGTATATACCAGATAACACTGGCTGACTATGTCTTAAGAGGTGTGGGGTGGACTCCCCCACAAAGCACCTCATCCAATTGTGGAGAAGTGCGTGGCCCACTCTGATACATCTAGGTTCAGACGTTGGGAATATGGCAACGTGTGGAAGGCAATACATGGGCATGACCCATTAACCTTGGCCAGCAAGTAGGTATTACCCAAGAGCTGCAGGAAAGTGGTCAGCACAGTCATCGGTAACTGAGCAGTGTGCGTTAGGCATGTCATGAAGAAGGGCAAAAAGAGAGGTCGTGGTAATGCTCCTCAAATTGGTGGGTTTTATCTGCCCTTGATCTGGACAGGATGTGGGCCTAGATCTCCTTCCAATAGTGATAGATGCACCCATATCATTTTGTATGGAGTGCATACTACCTCTTCACATTATGTCCAACAAGAACGTCTTGCAGAAACACAAGCTTTAAGATGGAGTATCAAGAACAACATGGCTGACGTGGCAATATAATGTGATGCCACAGGTCATACCGTATGTGCAAGCAATTATCTTCTGCAGACATTTATGTCTGGCCAACATTCCTTACCTGCTCAGTTTTCAACAGCAGACCTTTTGGGAGTAAATGTCCACTGGAGTTCTCCAACAGTTGTCTGTATGTTGTGTTATTTTTCATTTGTGAAACTCTACCAAATCAATTACAAAACAGACAGATAAGTGGCAGTGGACTCTACTGGACTTCCCAACAACACAGACTCTTTCACCAATGTCATAAACTTTGGGTAGTGGCTGCCACATAAATGTCTGCAGAAGAAATGTCTTTCCACAGAATGTATGACTTTGGCCTACAGGACGTTATATGACCAGGAACACCATGTTCCCCTTCAGACTTGGTTTTCATGTTGTGAGTGGCCCATCATATAAAGGGGGCATGCACACACCACATCAGGGACACTGGAGGGTTGGCTGGCACAAGGGATGGTGACTGAATGTTGGCCTTTTCTGGTGGAATGCCGGTGAGTCAGGTAATATAACACAATGTTAAGCGTGCCCGTCAGATTGCTATTCCACACAAAGTGCACCACTGCAGTCAGCACTTCTGTGTGGACATGGCTACCAAATAGCCACTCTTATGGACTCTTCAACATACCTTACACAGTAGCTACAGCATTGCCGAAACAATGTAGCCACATTATCTATTGAAGATGGACCTCTCCTTACGACTAGCAACAGCCTTGTTACTTGCCAGATGACAGTCTGTGCCCTTGAGTTCCTATATTGCATGCAGCTAAAGAACCATTATCATGCATTACCTTGAAGTGGCCCCCAACCATAAGTGTAAGACAGTAACAATAGAAACCTTTCCCTGCCATACAAGGAATACATGTACAAGCAGGCATGTGGTGTATGTACAGTCATATCTCAGTAGGTAGAGGGTACATGCTTAGCCTGTGAAGATGACAATGGCTACACACTATTGTATGCCTATAGCAGCCGGAAATGGAGTGTATGCATTAGCAACCAGTATAATGGATGTCCTGCATGGCACAATGAGTTGTTACTCTGCATCTAGGGCACTAAGTAGGTGGGAGTCAGCATCCCTTTCCCACCACATGTGAAAAAGCAGTAGAGCATTCAAACTCTAAATTTGGCTGGCCTGGTAGTTCCTCACATTTTATTTATTTTATTTAACTCTTTTCTATACTGACATTCATGATACAGATCATATCATACATCGGTTCACATGGAACAGGGGTGCTGTAATATTAATATTGAAGAAGAAGAAAAGTTACACTAAAATAAGGTTATGTGAACCTGGAGACTGAAAGTGCCAGAGGCGGAGGTATAACGTTATAAACTTAACAAGGAAATGCTGGTAGTGTCTTGGGACAGATATACGGCACTCTATATAAAGATGTAGATCTTACATATGACCAAGAGTCTGGCTAATAGGTGTGGCCTTTATCAGGCTGAAATAGCTGTATTACTGAACACAGCTAGGATTAAAATTTTTAGACTCCTTACCACCAACAGTGGGTGCACTAAGCACTGGAATCAGGAAAGACTGCTGGCCACTCCTTCCCCTTTCTTCCACAATCTTAACAAGATGCATAGATACAATGTACAGTCAGCGAGTCACACTTGTGTAGTGAGAGACACTACCTTTCCTACTATGGTGGACATGACCTGTACTCCGGTAACATCATTGACACTGCAGGTTCCTCCTTAGCACCCACCGAGTACATGAAGGAGGAGGAATAGCCTAGTGGTTAGAGCAGTGGATACGAACCAGGAGACCAGGGTTTGAGTCCCACTGTCAGTCCTTGTGACCTTGGGTAAGTCACTTTACCCTCCATTGCCTCAGGTACAAAACTTAGATTGTAAGCCCTCTGGGGATAGAGAAATACCTACAGTGCCTGAATGTAAACCAATGTGATATCTTGATTGAGATTGAATGTCGGTATATAAAAATAATAAACCAGACTGTTAGGTATGTTAATGGCATACATAATCTCAGCCAGGGGGTGTTTAGACACAAAGTGGTTGGCATAACAGGATATTTATTCCTGAAAACATTGTGCTGTGTATTGTGATTAATTTGATCACCAGTTTTACCATTGATTTGTAGTTCATAGGTAGTCACATTCTGCAAGTACAAGATTACAAAATAGCTACTAAAAGGGCTATGTCTGTGCCACATCACATATCGTTGGATGTCGCTCCCGCATTAATTGTATACTTCATTAACACATGCAGGTAGTGGGTGTTATCTGTACTGGCAAAGCATGATTAGCGAGAAACAGGAAGTGGCACCCCAATAGCTCAAGTACTGCAGTACAGTATACAGTGTGTAAACTGGCAGAGGCCCCAGGCAGTCCATACTGAAAGGGGTCAGCCTGAGAGCCATGCCAGCAAAGTGAGAGTCCAGGCAGCAGACAAATTAGCAGACAGTTCAGCATGTAGGCAGCAGGAGAACACAGCAAAGGTGTGGCAACATCACTGAAGGAGCAGCAGCATGGTGGCAGGAGGAGGCCCAGGACAAAACACACCAAGTGGCACTTGCAGCCCTTGGGAACAGAAGGCACCCCACAGCAGAGCGTCGCAGCGGATGCGGGTGGCACACAGCTGACAAGGAGGGTCTGATGTGTCTGGACATCTGCATTTGCTCATCCAGTTTCTTCCATTTAGACAGCACAGCAACTCTGTGGGGAGCAGACTATGATCCAGTTACTTCCATCTCGACGGCCCAGCAACTCTGTGGGATGGCCATCCCAGTGGTGCTTGTGACCTTATGACCTAGGCATCTTATGGTCCGCATCTTTTCCCCCTCAGGGCCCTTTCCCACGTCGTGGATGACCTGTGGGAGGTGGCATGATCTTGGGGGGGATGGCCCCTGCGGCCCCGGGACCCTGAGGGACTGCTGCATGGTGTTGATGTGGCAGATGATGCCGACTGCTGCTCCGGCATCCGCTGCAGGATCTGTTGCATGATAGTGTTGTGCGTGCCAATTGCAGCTGTGATGCTGGCGAATGACTGGGTCAATGCTGCTGTCTGCAGCTCGAAGATCCGGTTTCGCCGTGTGAGGGCTCTGCGTAAGCCGTGACGTTCCATTCTCAATTGCTCCGCCCGTGCGCCTGTCACTGGATCCTGAGAAGGGACGAAAGGTGGTGCTGGTGGTAGCACTATTGCTGGCACAGGTGCAGGGGTGTGCGGTGCCACAAAAGGGGTAGTTTGGCGCGTAAGCGGCTGCAATTCGGGCATGGACGGGCCGATGTCTGCGCACAGTGGGCTGTTTGTCCGAGGGTCCGGCGGGGAGCCCTCCCAATCCGGATCGGGGAGCAGACGGCCCAGGGCACCGGACAGATTGAGGGGGCTGCTTTCTGCCGCTGTCGTGAGGCCCGCCTCTTCCTCTGACCACCGTGTCTGTGCATTCATGTAGAAAGGACGTGTCGGCATCGGTGGCCGCCTTGTCCCCGGGCCTTCCCACCTGCCTCCTGGACCCTCCTGACTGGGACCGGAGTGTTCTGTGGAAACAGAGAGAGACATCAGTACCACTGCGGTTCTTTGCATGAGAGGAACTTTAAACATTGTATTACATATCATGCTGCTTATAACGTTATGTTGTTTCTCTGTAGCTGTGGGAGGGGAAGCACGGCAACTGAGAGCACAAAACTGTAACTGTACATAATTTTAAAACATTGAGTGGGCTAACTGAAGGCTTGGGGGGTGGGGGGAAGAGGACAACTTACCATCTTCGAGATGGGATGTGTCAAGCCAGGGATCCAACCCCTTCAAACACATCCAGTCCCAGACGCTGCTGCATTAAGCGGGTTTCCATCGTCGTAAAATGTTATTGGGCAAGGAGCCCCTCTCCACCGGTCTGGGCGCTGGTATTGATTCCTCTCTGCCATCTTCGCCTTCAGGTGGGCCTTGATGTCCCTGTACCTGTAGGAGCCTTGCTCCCAGCTGGCGCTGCATCCCGCTTTCCCGGCTGATGGCCTGCGCGATGTTGGTCCATAGCTGCACCTTTGCTGCTTTTGATGTCTTGACAGACAGGTTGCCGAAGAGGCGTGCGCAGTGGCGAAGCTCACCTGCCCCGAGGAGGTCGTTCTCCTGCGTGCTGAAGCGGATAGCACGCTGCCTCACCCTTGCCTGGCTGCCTGACTGGGGTGCCACTTCCGGAGGGGACTCCTCCCTGCCCTCACTCTCCGACCCACCTGATTTCCCCACTCCCTTCCTCCCCCCACCTGACCCTGTGCTTCCAGCTCCCTTCCCCTCTGGCCTGTCTGTCTAGCCCTACCTCCTTCCACCATTCTTTCCTGCCTCACCCTCCTATCACTTCCCTCCTTGCCTATCTCTCCCACTACGCCCTTCTTCCTCCCTCCACTCTCAACATCCCTTTTCTCACCTCTCCTACCTCACTCCATCCTCCACACCACTTCCCCTCCTCCATGCCTCTCAGAAAAAAAAGACAAACATGTGACAAACAGGCTTTCACTCCAACAGATATGACAAAAGACACTGGTTAAGGGAAGCAGATGAAAAGCAGATGAAACACACAAAACAAGACATCACAATCAGTAATCAATATAACTCCTCTCTCCTCTGCACCAACTCCAAACACCTACCAAACCCTCAAAGGAGGAGGGGCAGGAAGTGACATTTTATATATGTAACATTATCGTGGTACAATTTTTTTTCTGCGAACCACAATGATGTTTTATCGCAAACCGCGAAGGTGTTTCGCGATTTGCAACAACATCTTCTCCTCAGCTATGCGGTAACTACTTCATTTGCATGGAAACGCCCCTTTTACCAACGCTAGTGTTAGCCCTGTGAGAATAGTGAATCTAGGCCTTAATGTCTGGTGAAAGTGCTGCTCTATAAATCTCCTGGGGAGACAGCAACTGACACCCTGCCCAAGAGCCCGCCTGCGCTCTTGCAGAATGCACTTTCAGCCCCACTGAAATCCTGCGACCCTTACAAATATAAAGCAGTGCAAAACAGCCTCCCTCAGCCAATGCCTTATGTTCTTTGCACCACCGAACACAAAAAGATGATCAGAGCGCAGAAATGAATTAAATGACCTCCAGGTAGTGCAGGAGGTCCAAACGTGCAGTACATCCAAAAGATGCAGCTCTCTATCTTCAGGAGAATCCCTAGGCCACTCCGGAAAAATCCATTGACTGATTAACATGAAAAGAGGTCACCACCTTCAGGAAGAAAAAGAGGGGGCAGTTCGCAATGTGACCCCCGTCATTAGAAATACATAGAAAAGGAACTCCTGCACGACAGAGCCTGCAACTCCGAAATCCGCCTGGCAGAACAAACGGCCACCAGAAACACTGTCTTTAACGTCAGTTCCTTCAACGTTGCCCTTCTGAAAGGCTCAAAAGAGCGCACCACAGAATACTTGCTGAACCCAAATTGAGGGTCCAATCTGGACACAGCTTCTGAACCGGCGGCCGCAAATGCTTTATTCCTTTCAGGAATCGAGCTACATCAGAATGAGAAGCCCAACAACCTCCCCTGCAATTTGCCCCTAAAGGAGAGTTATAGGCTAACCCCTTAGACAACCCCTCCTGCAAAAAGGCTAAAAATCGAGGGAACGTCCACAGATAGGGGATCCAATCGGCGCTGCAGGCACCATGACTCGAAGACCTTCCAGACCCTGACATACGCTATAAAGGTAGAGAGTCTCAAAGCCTGGAAGAGGGTAGAAATCGCCTGTTACAAATAACCCTTCAGATGCAACCGTCGCCTCTCAAAAGCCAAGCCGTGAGGAAAAAGTGATCCTTTCCGATCCGAAAATATGGGCCACTGTCGTAGCAAGCGGGGGCAGATTGGCAAACCTGACGGGTCCCTCTACTGCAAGATACATGAGATTGTGGCCCACTCTGGCACCACCAGCACCACCGACCCTGGATGTGACTATGCACCGCAGGACTCACCTGCCGGGGGAAAACACGCCAACAGTGATCCTGCTGTACAAGGACACACCAGGGTATCCAGTCCTACTACACTAACCTCTCTTCTGCGACTGAAAAACCTTGCTGTCTTTGTGGCCCGTGTCGCCATAGGATCCAAATGGGAGACACCCCATCTGGCATAGATGCGATCTCAGGTTTCCCAGGACAATTCCATTTCCCCAGATCCAACTATTGCCTGCTGAGAAAATCCGCCTGTACATTGTCTGCAACATGAGACACCGCTATACCCTCGAGATGGAGCCCCCCCCAAACAAACAACTGACGAGCTTCCAGAGCCACCGCATAACTCTTCTTCCCTCCTTGCCTATTGATGGATGCCACTGTCGTCACTTTGTCCGAGAATACCTGAACGATCCTGCCTCTGATCCAGTGAAGGAAGGCCTCCAGTGTCTGTCAAACTGCCCTTGTTTCCATATGATTGATGAACCAGGCCCCTCTCCTCCGCTGACCAAAGTCCTTGGGCAGACAGCCCCAGGCACACCTCTCCCCAACCTTTGAGACACCACCACCCAGTCCGGAGTCTCTAGATCCATTCCCTTTTCCAGGTTGCGATTTTGACAGTCACCACGATAGACTGGATCTGGACTCTTGAAGAGGTAAAAGCAGATGATACTCCTCCGATAAAGGACTCCACCTGGAAAAGAGCGCATTCAGCAACAGTCTCAGTGCGCGAAGGCCCATGGAACCAAATCCCAACGCTTAAGCCATAGACCCCAGAATCTGTAAATAGCCCCAGACCATTGGTACCGACAAAGGAGTGCCTCCAGAAACTCCAATGACTGGGAAGGCACCAGATGACTCTTCACCACATTTATGACCCAACCCAAAGACCGCAAGGTGCCCATAAGTCGCTGGACACACCTCTTGCACTCCTCCTCCGACTTCGCACAAATAAGCCCATCATCCAGATACGGATGAAACCAACATCCCTTCATTTCAAAGGGCTGCTGCCACCTACCGCCATCACCTTTGTGAAGTTTCGAGGCTCCGCAACAAGTCCAAAGGGAAGAGTGCAAAACCGTAAGTGTTTCCCCAACAACATGAATCGAAGAAACTCTGATGGTCCTGCTCGAATGGGAATATGGAGGTATGTCTTCATTAGGTCCAATGACGCCAAGAACTCTCCTCTGCGAACCATTCTTAACTCACCCGAAACATGGAACCTTCAGGGCCCTGTTCAACTTCTGCAAGTCGAGAATGGCCAAAACGTTCCTTCTTTCTTGGGAACCACAAAATAGAGTACCTTCCCCGTCCCTGCTTCTCCCTGGGGATAGAACAATTGTGTTTAGGATTAATAGCCTCTGCAGAGTCCCCCACTCTGTCTCTCACTTACTTCAAGAGACGACATGAGACTCCAGAAAGGCTTCCCTGACAGGGTGAGAAAATTCTAGTGCGTAGCCCTCTTGCACTATCTTTAAAACCCAGACATCTGAGATAATTTTGGCCCACTCCTCGTAAAAGCTGGACAATTTGCCCCACTACCGCTTCTACGGAGGAATTGGCAATTCTGGCTTCATTATGATGACTTTCCACCACTGGCTCCTTGGCTGGGACCATCCCTGGAAGATCTGTGGGCACCTCCAAAGGACTGCTGCCATCACGCCGACTGCTTCACTCCCACACCAGAGGAGTGCTTGCCTGACTGCAATGTACGCAATTCCCGAAATTGGGACAGAGGCGGAAACACCTTCTTGCTGGTTTTCCTATCCTCAGGCAACCTATTCCCTTTGGACTCTCCCAGAGTCTTCATCAAGCTGATCCAAATCCTCCCCAAAAAAGGAGTTTCCCCTTAAAAGGGGAAGATTACCCAGTTGTGTCTTGGAGCACATGTCCCCTGACCAATTTCACAGCCACAAAAAGTCTGAGACTACTGCCAAGACCATGCTCCTGGCCAAAGTGCACACCAAGTCATAAAGTGCATCCGGGACATAAGCCATTCCAACCTCCAAGTGCGCCGACTGCAGAGAACAGACATCCTTTGATGATGCTTGCTCAAACACGCCCTCTGCATCATGCTACCACAAATCGCGGCTTGGAGATTCAAAATGGAAATTTCAAACATCTGCTTCAACTGAATCTCCAACTTGTGGACCTGAACATCCTTCAGGATGGTAGCCCCTGCCACTGGGATAGTCGTCTTCTTGGTCCCTGCCGAATCCACCTTCGGCACCTGCAGGAACTCAAAAGTCTACTCCATCAGGGGGTAAAGCTTAGCCATGGCCTTACCGACCTTCAGATCCACTCCTGGCAAGTCCCACTCTTGGTTCACCAACTTACAAATCTTCTTTGGCAAGGGAGAAAGCACTAGGCGAGCCCTGCAGCCCATCCAGAATTGGATTCACGTCTTCATTATCCGACTCCTTCTGAGCCACCTTCACCCCCAAATCCTGCAACACCTGCAGAATAAGGGGACGCAATTATCCTTCTTGAACAAGCGGACAACCCGAGTGTCATTGCCTTCTGACAACAGGAAAATAGTCTGGGTCCGGATTATCCTTTTTTGTATCTGGATCCACATCGGGGTCACATCTGCATCCCCATCAGGCCCCCTGCAAATCCAAAGGATCCTCTGGCATATCAGAGTCTTCCCCATCCCTGGGATCAGCCTCCGAATCTGTCAAACCAAACCCAGGCATTGTAGCAGATCCTAAGACCCACCGGCAGGACCACCTTAGGACTCTTGGAAGCATGACAGGGAGGTCTCCCCTTGTGATGCTTGCCCCTGCCCCCCTTCCTTGCCAGGAAGGCCTTATGGAGGTGCAGAAAATCTTCGGGATCCTCAGCCCCCTGTTCAGGAAGGCTGCCATCTTAATCCCCTCCCTCATCCTGACCTTCTTGCACCGCAGATGATAGAGGGGGAGGGGAATCTCTGGAGTCTGTTGTCTGCAGGCCCCTGCCGGAAATCCCCTGCGGCCCCCCCCGGGACAACAGCTGTGGCCCCCGACGAACAAAGGGCCCTCTGCTCCAATGGCCTCCCCTGTCGAGGTCCCGTTATCTCCCACCTTGCAGTTACAGTACAGGGATCTACTGCTGAGCTGTGTCGATCAGACCCCGCAGGACCTGCAGTCCATCACGTGTGGATTTGGTACTATTAGGTGCTCGGCGCACTGCACCACTGCAAAGGCTGTGCCGCACGTACATACGCAGCATGCACAGCGGGCTGCACACGCAGCTGCAACGCCGCGCGCCACAAACTCAAAAGAAAAAAACGGCCCTTGGCGGCGTGTGGGAAACAGTGGTGCAATGGCAGTTGGCCCCGACAAAGGAGGAGTTCCGCGGAGGTGCCGGCCCAATGGCCTGAATGGCACAAAAAGCAAAAGTTTAAGCTGTACCTGCGGCTCAGGGACAAGGGAAAAACCCCATAACCTTCCCTTCCTGAAAGCACCGAAGTTCCCACTATCCCAGGTGCACTCACTGCCTCAGACTGTTCCCTTTAGCCGCTGCAATAAAAAAAGGAGCTTTTTTTTTTTTTTTGGTTAAACAGCTTAAAAGGCAGACAGCAGGGTACTCTCTCCTATCTTCCCTCAGCTACATGGGATTCAAACAGATTGTTAACACCCCCACTCATAAAGCAGGCCATACATTGGACCTAATCTTCATTAATGAACGAATCTCTCTCTCTCCTCCAAACCCGTATGTTGTTCAGTCCCCTGGTCGGACCATCAGATCATCACTATCCTCGAGACTTTAAACCTTCCTTCTCTTTCCTTCCCAAAAACTACAATACAATTCAGAAAACCCTGCTCTTCGGATCTCCTAGGTAACCACCTCTCTAAGGAACTGACACAACTGGGCCTTTCAGACGCAACTGCTGCCACCTAGTCTTGGTTCAAAATAATCAAGGTAGCAGAAGTAACGTGCCCTCTCACCGCAAAAGTGCTACAGCCTTCCCCGGACAACAGAAAACCGTGGTTCACACCTGAATTAAAGTCCCTTAAAACAAGACCTCAGAAATAAAGAACACAGATGGCGAAAAAATACCCTCCTCCTCTACCCTTGCTGTCTACAAAGCTACTCTAAACGCCTATAGAAACACCATTCACAAAACAAAGAAAGATTTCTTCGCCAAAAAAATCCACCAATTCTTTGACTCCAAAGCTCTGTTCTCTTACTTCTTGGCCCTCACCAATCCTACCCCACAGACTTTTCCAGACGACCAAGCTCTCAGTAAAGCCACAGAACTTGCAAAATACTTAAAAAAAACCCAAAAAAAAAAACCAATCACTCATTAACCCTCTCTTCATCCAACCCAGCACCCCCGCCCCCCCAAACCTCTTCCCCGCAACGAACCGCAACTCAAAGTCTTAGAGACTACTTTCTTCACTTGAAATTGAAAATATCCTCAAGAAACTCAAACCCTCCTGCCATCCCCTTAGACATCATTCCTTCAAACCTCTTCATCTCCATCCCGAAAATCATTGCAAAACCTATCGCAGAGATTATCAACTGCTCTCTAACTGAAGGATTAGTTCCAGACACCTTAAAGCCTCTACTAAAAAAACCCAACCTGCGAACCTCTGCCTGATTGCCAAACTTATGGAGAAAATAGTCAATAAACAACTTTCGGAATACTTGGATGAACACAAGATTCTAGCTCTGTCTCAATTTGGATTCCGTAAATCTCTTAACAAAGAATCCCTTCTAATTTCCCTCACGGACTATCATCATGAACATGGATAAAAGACAACCGTATCTACTGGCTCTTCTAGATCTGTTCTGCGGCCTTTGACACCGTCAACCATACAATTCTCCTAGAACGTCTTGCAGATATAGGCATCTCTGGTACGGCTCTCAGCTGGTTCAAATCCTTCCTTTGCAACAGAGCGTTTCAAGGTAAAATCAATAAAGAATCTCACCCGGTCACCTCGAACTATGGAGTCCCACAAGGATTCTTCCCTTTCACCAACCCTCAACATTTACCTTCTACCTCTTTGCCAACTACTCTCTAAGCTAAAGCTCACTCATTATCTCTATGCGGACGATATACAATTCTCATACTGATTTCTGAATCTCTACATAAAACCCTAAGCTTCTGGAACAGCTGCCTCAAATCAACACGCTCCTCTCCAGTCTCAATCTAGTCCTCAACACCAATAAGACGGAAATCCTCATAATCTCCCAAGACAACAACAATCCTCTTCTAAATGGTCCATTATTGTTGCCTCCCTCTAACCTTAATCACTCTCCCCCACGTAAGAGATCTTGGCGTTCTTTTGGATAACTAACAATCTCAAAAAATTTGTTAACACCACCAAGGAATGCTTTTTCAAACTGCACGTCCTAACAAAACTGAGACCCCTCCTACATTTTCATGACTTCCGCCTGGTACTTTAATCTATACTCTTTCTGCTCCTCGGCCTTCCGGCAAACACCATCAAACCTCTACAAATGGTGCAGAACTCAGCGGGCAGGATTTTGACGAACACAAAAAGAGATTTTTATTTATTTATTTAAAGTTTTTTTATACCGACTTGATACAAATCAAATCAACTCAGTTTACATAGAACAAAGATCTTAACAATAACAAAGCCATAACAATAAATATGAGGACAGCAGTAGCAGTAGTAAAGTTACATAAACAAGGACATCCAACTGGGAGTTGGAAAGGAAGAGGGGGTAACAGATAAATACTAATAGTTGTGAGGGGAGGCTAGGATAGCCAACCTCTCTAAGTTATGTCATGATTTATGTGAACTTAGTGCTAGTCTTGGTATGGCGAAGAACTGATGAATTAGATTCTGTAACAGTGATGTTGTTCTAGGAACAGGGGAAAGCACGAGCGAACACCATATCTTGAGTTTTTTTTAAAAGTTAGGAGACAGGTTTCTTGCCGAAGGTCCGGGGGTATGGCGTTCCATATGTAGGGACCTGCTGTTGAAAATGCCCGATCTCTGATGTTTAATCAGTGTACAACTTTGCTTGGGGGGACATGTAGCGATCCCTTGTAAGCTTCCCTAACAGGCCTGGCTGTATAGTGTAGCTTGAGCGGATGTAGCAGGTCAAGGGGGGGGGTCTGATGGTAGATGCTTTTGTGAATAATAGTGAGTGATTTGTGGAGTATTCTAAAGTTAACTGGGAGCCAGTGCAGAGTCTTTAGTATGGGTGTAATGTGCTCTCTCCGATTAGTATTCGTCAGGATTCTCGCCGCCACATTTTGAAGCAACTGGAGGGGTTTTATTGTAGCTGTGGGCAGACCTTGTAGAATGGAATTGCAATAGTCAACCTTGGAGAACAGGATAGCTTGGAGAACAGATCTGAAGTCATGGTGGTATAGTAGAGGCTTGAGTTTTTGAGCACCTGCAGTTTATAGAAGCACTCCTGGGTAGTGTGGTTTATAAATTTCTTTAAGCTTAGGTGACTATCGATTATGACTCCCAGGTCTCTTGCATGAGTGATTTGGATGTTAGCGAATGACTGATCTTGGTGATGACTGTCTTCTGGAGTGATGAGCAGGAGTTCTGTCTTAGCAGTGTTAAGCACCAAGTTAAGGCCTGCAAGGTGACGGTTGATCATTTGTAGGTGAGTACCCCATTGCTTGACTGCTGTAGCCAGCGAGTCAGTTATGGGGATCAAAATTTGAACGTCATCTGCACATATATAAAATTTCAGTTTTAGAGTTGTGAGCAGATGACAGAGAGGGAGAAGGTAGATGTTAAACAAGGTATGATAAAGAGGAGCCCTGGGGACTCCGAGTGGAGAATTGGTGCGTGGTGATTCCTTATTATTGATTTTAACCTTATAGCCTCTGTGGCTGAGGAATGAGTCGAGCCATCTGAGTGCGGATCCTGTGACTCCTATATCTAATAGCCGGTTTAATAAAGTGGAGTGGTTTACTGTGTCAAACGCCGCAGAGATATCGAGGAGTGCTAGCAGGGAGGAGTGACCTTTGTCAAGGCCTATGTATGCGTGATCTAAGAGTGAGATGAGGAGGGTTTCGGTACTGTGTGCTTTCCGGAATCCGTATTGTGACGGATGGAGAATTTTGTGTTCTTCCAAATAATTTGATAGTTGTTTATTTACCACTTTCTCCATGATCTTGACAATGAACGGCAGATTAGAGATAGGGCGATAATTGTTAGGGTCTTCCGGGTCCAGATTCGGTTTCTTGAGTATAGATTTCAGAGTGGCCAATTTGAGAGCGTCCGGGTAGATTCCTTGTAAGAGTGAGCAGTTGATGATATCTGCTAGGTGTTTAGAGATGGAGTCCGGTATTTGACGTAGTGATTTGGATGGAATTTGGTCTAGAGGGTGAGTGGAGGGTTTCATTTTTTTTAACATGGTTTCAGTCTCAAGGGTGTAAGTGGGATCAAAAGATTCCAACACCGCATCTGAGTTAGGGAGGTAGGAAAGATCCAAGGTAGGTGTATTAGGGCTGGAAGGTAATCTAGCTAGGGTATTGGATATTTTATTCTGGAAGAAGAGAGCCAGGTCATCAGGAATAGAAGAGGCGGCAGTTTTGGTGAGTTCTGAAACGTAAGCGAAGAGGGCCTTCGCGTCGAATATCATATCATGGATACGGCGGGCGTAAAAATCTCTTTTAGTTCGAAGTGTCACAGTTCTGTAGTAATGGAGCGCGGCTTTGTATATGGCTAGAGAGTTGGGGGTCTTCCGCCATTTCCTTTCTGTCTCAGACTTTGTTTTAATGAGTGTTGCTCCTTAGAGAACCAAGGGGGTCATTTTCCAAGGAGTTACCGAGCGCAATACGGCTGTATCGCGTCCGAAAAATTTGCGAACCGCGATAAAAGCAGCTATCACGGTTCGCGAATGTAAATTTGGAATAATGTATTCAGGGGGCGGAGTTGGGGCGGGGCAAATGTAAAGTAGGGAGGACTTATCGCGTGGCGCGAAACAGCTGCGGTGTTAGCGCGGCTCCTAACGCGGCCAATAATTACAACTCCTTCAAATGCGATACACTGTATCGCGGCGCACAGCGCACACCGCACTATTAACGCGTTGAACGAAAATGTGGAAAACCAGTCCCCACTGACCTACAAAGGTACAGCTGCCCAATAAAAAGGCCTGTTCTTAGTCGGTCTATCTTCTCCACACTATCTACACATTCACAGTGCATGGGGCAGGTGCACTCCATGGCTGAGCAGGCCCGATGCAGACGCCAGGACGTTGGTCGACGTCGCCGCGGGTACAGGCAGCGGATCTATCTTCCACGAACCTCATTGCTGGGTATGCCAGAGGATATTGTGATCAGCAGATATCGCCTCAGCGCTCGTGCCATCATGGAAATATATGAAGACATACGAGGCGCCCTTGAGTCTCGAACCCGAAAGAGCCGTGCCGTCCCCGGCCTGACCAAACTCTTGGCCGCCCTGCACTTCACAGCAAGTGGCTCCTTCCAATCCATGGTAGCTGTTGTGGGTGGGATGTCACAGAGCACCTTTTCCCGGTGTCTGCACCAGGTTATTGAAGCTGTTATGGACCGCATGCCTCGCTACATAGCATTCCCGCGCAACAGACAGGACCTGATGGACCTCAAGCGTGGTTTTTATGACAGTGCCCACTTTCCGAATGTCATTGGAGCTATTGACTGCACTCATGTGGCCATCGTTCCACCCCGTGCGATGGAGGCAGCCTACTGCAACAGAAAGCAGTTCCACTCCCTCAACGTGCAAGTGGTGTGCGATGCTGGAATGCGGATCCTCTCGGTGATGTCCAGCTTTCCGGGATCAGCACATGATTCCTTCATACTCAGGCAATCAGCTCTGTTTCGCAAATTCGAAGCTGGCCTGTATGGCGATGGTTGGCTTGTAGGTAAGATCCACGTTAACATACATATAACATATTTGCAATGTTCATCTCTGTAATGGCACACAAAGGTGATGTAGACGCCTGTCGGGATGGCGTCATAGGTCCCCATCACAACAGACCAGAGTGGCTCATTGTGTTACCGAAAGTGGTGGAATGGCTCATGTACCCAACCACTTACTATTGCCTGCCAAGCACAAGCTATACAGAAGCCCCTGTAAGGCCTGTATGTGCCATGGCTTGGTCCTCACTGCACAGGTGGACAGCCTACACATATTGGGTGTAGCCATGGCTACTGGCAGTGTGCAAGGTGAATGTAGACTTGTCATGTAAGGGCAGCTCACATCCACAGGTGTTTGTGAGCTCCTGACGTTCCTGAGACTTCACATGATCACTTCTACTCAGTTGTGCACATTGAGGGGCAGCCAGTTAACACCATGTATGTTATTGGGTATGCATACCTACAGAAAAGGTGCACGTGAGCAGATATGTCTGTACACAATGACTGGAGTGCATGATGCATATGATTCGAACACAGGGATGTGATCTGTAAGGACAGTGATGTAACGCACCGACCGCATACACACAGCTGACATTAATCTCACCGTTTAGGGGCCCGTCACGTGCTATAACGCCTAATAGCCACACACCAGCTGTGTGCCAAAGCAATCATGAAGCCAGACACATAAGGTGTAGGAAACTGGAATGGGCTGCCTCGTGCCATCCGGTTCTACTGCATGTATTGAGCACATACACCCATGGGACACAAACATCAGTATTTGTAATCTCTTTTATTTATTTATTTATTTTAGTTTTTATATATATCTGAAATCTCTTCCCTATTTAATTGCTACAGGAGACGCAGCCTATGGATGCAGGCCCTGGCTTATGACCCCAATCCTCCAGGCTGCCACACCGCGACAGCTGGCCTATAATGAGGCCTTACGTGCTACACGCTCAGTCATCGAATGTACCATCGGCCTTTTGAAGCGCTGCTTCCGATGTTTGGACAAGAGTGGGGGAGCGGTACTGTATGCTCCCCCCAAGGTTGCTCGGATAATCCTGCTTTGCTGTGTGTTCCATAATGTGGCTCTTCGGCATGGAATACCTGTGGCTATAGATCCAGACCTCAGACTTGATCCCCCATGTGCACAACGGCATGACAACACACTCAGGGGCAGCCAGGTTCACCAACACCTTATACAGACACACTTTTAGGTTGGCATGGGACAGAACCTGTTTGGCCACCGATGGGTTAGGAGATAGTTTAATGTGCAGACCTCCTTTCAGTCTGCTACGGGCCTCACCTG